>NC_083716.1:121993905-122276405 GCF_028564815.1 Eubalaena glacialis | reverse complement strand
ATTTCAGATAAAAGAAAAATAAGTGAATTTATCTCCACCAGACCTATGCTTAAGAATGTTCTTCAGTTTGAAGAAAAATGATACCAGAGGGAAACTCAGATCTTCAGGAATGAAAGAAGAACATTGGAAATGTTAAATATATGAGTACACACCAAGCGCTAAATTATCTCTTAATTTCTGTGTAAAACATCCTACTGTTAAAAGCAAAAAATGATGATATGCTTTGAGAGCTTATAATGTATGTATACGTGATGCTGTTGACAACTATTAACAATAAAAATGGTGGAGGAATGGGAAAACTGTACATTTACAACATTTCTGTATTTTACATGAGCTTATTAATTTCCTCAGTGATAAAAATGAGGCACTTCAATTTGTTAGTTGACTAATAAAAATCAGATTGTTGGTTAAATAATTTTAGAATTTAGGGGTATGTGGTAGTTTATTTACTGCCATCAGTCAGACAATTAGTAGAATCATGCTTTCATAAGAAAATGTTCATTTTTTTAAACATCTTTGTTCCTAATTACATTTGAAAAGTTGAAACAAGTTTTTCTGAAGGTGCCATCTAAATGATTAATGATATATAATTGTTTCGACTTCTTTTTAAGTCATTGTAAATTTTTGAGACTTTGGTTCCTTTGGGTCTTATTTCTAAAACCAGGGTGTATTATCTTGGTAGCTCATCCAGTTTTAATCATAGCGTTAATAAAACATGTATTAAACAATTCAGTTAACATGAATTCAGTTCTGGTAGCATTTATTACTCCCAAATGTGATGACATTCAAGAATTTAGTTAGTAAAATGTAGAAAACATTTTCTATAAAAAAAAAAAAATAGCCACTTGAGTTTTTAAAGAATAAGAATTTTGTCTTTAGAATCTGCTATGTTAGTCACTAGAGAATTCTGTTGGAGTGAAATTAAAGAACGGCTGAGACATTTAAAATCTAGAAGCAGAAGATGATAAATCGAGAAATACTTTGGACGAAACTACAATAGTTATAGCACAATAACATGCAGATAAGGCTAGTCGAATGCATACATTTTTTTTTTTAAATGAGGGAAATAGTGGGTTTGTTTCTTTGGAATCATGATTTTTTTTTATTTGGAGGGGAGGGGATTTGAAAATGATGTGCATTTATTCTAAAAATAAAAAGATTTTACAGAAGAAAAAAGTTATTTGAAAAGACTTTGAAGGAAGATCTGATTTATTTGCTCTGGATGTTCGGCTTGTTGTATCAGAGAATCTAAAAGATGAAGAAAAACAAAATAAGGGATCAGCTGGGACAGAAAAGTGTTGGCTTGGTTGGCCTAGAATGCTATGGTGGCTAAATGTTTGGTGGATTGTAAACGCTGTTTTTAAGAAAAATATGAAAATTTTGCTCTAAATCAATCAATTAATTCGAGTCAATCCTTGATGTTTAATTTCTCAGGATGAGTTTTGTTATTGCTACTGAAGTTTGCTGACAAAAAGTTTACCCATATCTTGGAGAAGTGTTAATGCAGTTTGAAAGCTGTGAAAATAATAGATCTTTAAGGATACAAATAATGATACAGTTACCAGTTAATTTTTATTTAAGGTAACAAGACTTATTTTAAATTGTATTTTTTAAAGTTTTAGAATATTTGGCCTGTAAGATGTTCTGATTTTTTTTAAAAAACCGTGGTCAGCTGTATTTAGGAAACGTTATATAATATCGTGGATCTCAGTGTTTCAAAATAAAATTAGCAAACTTTGAAGGATCCTGAATTGAAAGAAAGAGAGGGAGGGAGGGAGGGAAGGAGAAAGGAAGGAAAAGAGAGAGAGAGAGGAAGGAAGGAAGGAAGGAAGGGAGGAAGGAAAGAAGAAAGGAAGGCGAGAGGAAGGAAGAAACTAATACTGTTTAATTCAGTGTTTCTTAGTTGTTTACCCCAAATCAAGGGTCAGCAAACTTTTTCTGTAAAGGGCCAGATAGTAAATATTTTTGGTTTTGCAGGACAAGAGGCAAAATCAAGAGTATTATGTAAGTTTTAATATAACAAGACGGAAAAACACGTTGCCAGAAAATTCTATTGAGGTAATTCAAAGTAAAATAACAATTAAGTGTAGTGTTTTATAATACATATCTACCAAAAAGAAGAATGAGGTTCTTTTTTGTGGGATAACTTTTCACCTAATTAGGATTCCATGTAAGTGTTCCCTCTCATCAAATTAATTACACATGTTGGTCTGCAAAAACCATTCTTAGTTCATGGGCCAGGCTAGATTTTGCTCATGCACCATAATTTACTGAACCCTTCCATAGACCATGAAACTTTTTTTTTTTTCATATAATGCCTATCAGAGCTAGTATTTTTATAACTAGTGTTTTAGAATATTACTTTTCTACATTGAGAGCCAGAGAATGGTAAAGCTGATTGGCATGAGCCTCATATGAAAAGGATTTTTTATAATGGGCTGGAAGAATTATGTTCTAAAGGAACAAAAGGGAGCAATGAGCATCTTGAGGTATGAGATAATAAGCAGGGGTCACTAGAGAGGGTGTCTGGGTAATGATGTCCTCAAGGGAGACCAGGGTTCAGATATGGCAAAGAGGGAGAAGGAACCCTTAGAGAAGGAACAAAGTAGAGGGAAATAGGTTGGTTTTGGAGTGCCAGTTTTCAAATATAGAGTAAAAGGGCATGGAAGGTTGAGTGGGTAAAGGGCCAGGGAGTATTGAGTGTTATTATAGGGATGATGACATGGTGGAAGATAAGTTGTTAGTGACAATAGTTAAAATCTGGAGATGTCTGATACAAACAGGAGTAAATGACATGAGAGATTTCACTGATAAAGTCTGTGTGACGAAAGTGATCACTAAGCCTGGGGCAAGGAGACTTCATTGCTGCAATGATGGGATCCATGCAAAGCTTGATGGTCTTCTTTGCTTGAACCCTGTGATGAAGGATTCTGGACAGCAGACTTACAGCCTATGCAGCCTAAATCATTTTGAGGAAATAAATTCTGGGTGTATTTCCTCAATTCTCATTCTCCTCCTCCTCCTCTTTTTTTTTTCCCTCCTCCTCTTTTTCATCTTCCTTCTCCTTCTTATTACTTTTAAATTCCCAGAAAAGTCTTCTATTCAGGGACATTGTTTTGAAAGTTTAAGTCAAGCCGTCATTTTTTTCACCTTGTCTTATTCCATCCTCCATTTATAAACCCAAGAATGTATATGCACTGGTGATATTCCCCCTCCCCCTGCCCAGAATCACACTGTTCATTTGCTTCTCAGTCATATTATATCTCTTCAAGAGTTATGATACCAAGTTACCAGTGGAGGATGAATTTGGACTTTCCTATGAAAGCATCTTGCTATCTGTCTAGACATTGATTTTCTATCTCTATTAGTCTTGGTTTTGTCTATTCTAACATTAAAGTATTATATGCATCAAACTTGGAAACACACCCACCTCCCACCAAAGGCTAATGTGAAAGGAGTCCATTTTAAGAGAGGGCATATTATTTGTCTACTATATTCATACCTGTAGAATCAGGAGACCCATATAGGAAAGGTGTTTGGAGGTTCAGTTTGAGATATCCTATGCCTTAGTTGTTAATAATACAATATCATTGAGATCATTGAGATTTCATTTCACTTCCTGCTTCTCCAAGAATAGAGGGTAATTATTTAAATTGACTCAAAATGAACTGAAAGATTCTATGATCATGATTAAAAAATTTTCAAGACACTTTATCCATCTTTGTATCTCCACAAATGGACCAATATTATTCTAGTCAGTTTTTAAATAGAACTGCTTTTCAGAATGACTAGTAAATGGATAATTTTTAAGAAAGATCTCATTCTTATCTCCTTATGTTTCCCTCACTTCTTTCCAGCTCTCCAACAAATCTTTAATATCTATAGTCTGGCTTCATTCACCCCCTAACACACATCTCTTTGCCTTGTCATTTCTCCCCCTATTCCTTCTGCTTTTTTCTATATAGTGTGTTTTCAACATCTGATCATTTAAACCCACCTTTTCTCATGCCATTTCCTCTACTTGAAGTTTGTTTTACCTTTCTCTGCCTAGGAAAATCCACCTGAACTTGTAAGTTCAGCCAAAATGTCATGCCTCATCTGAAACCTTTTCTGACCCTCCTATTCCTCAATCAGATTCAAGCTGTCTTGTGTCTTTATTCACATTCCACTAATGCTTTGTGCATCAATATGTCATAGAAATACCATGTAGTTTGTTAATTACTTCTTGTTTTTCTTATCTTTCTTATTTTAAACTGTGAATTCATCAACAACAGGTACTAAGACTCAGTCAACATTGTCTCATAGACATGGTATGTAGTAGGAGTATAGTGAAATTGCAAATGAATAAGTGACCTGTATAACCATCATTCCTCCATGTGTACCCCCATACATATAGCTTGCCATCTTCTTTCATCTTTAAACTTTCTTCATTAAGAAACAAAAATATTTCAAGTAGTAAATATATATAATTATATGTGTCTTTAAATAATATGAAATGTCTGACATTAGCATTTTTAAAAAGTGGTATTTCACAAGGAAGTCTATGTTCTGTTCAAGGTAGATTTTTCTGTTTTGTGTGTCAGTGACTCCCTAAGAAAGAAGAAAATAAAACAAACACAGACAAAAACTGTACTATGTGATGGCAAGTGGATGAGATTTACTAGGGCAGAGATTGCCTTGTAGGTGGATTAGTACATAAATCCTAACCAGTACAATTTGCTTAGAATTTTAGTGTAAAGAATTTAGCCTTTAGTCTTTATGGAATGCTGAAACTTTAATTGGACAATGTCGCAGTCAAAGCACTGACAGAAAGGGTCTGTTTTGTCCTTTTATTGGATGGATGCAAGTGAGGAGAACTGAAGAGAGGGAAGCAGTGAATAAACTACTGCAAACACCAAACATGAATTACTAAAAATCAGATATGACTCTTTCAAACATCCTTTTACATTCTTTCATCCACAAAATAAAAAGTTATTAGGGTATATTGTGTTTAGTTAGACCCCATTGTAGCAGACAGATAACTGAAGCACAAGGAATAATCATTTCTGTAGACTCTCACATGGGGAAAAAGAAGAAAGAGACAATAAGGAAGTAGTTCAAGTGCTTTTTGTCCTGCATTCCAAGTTATGCTTGAATTTAAATGACTCTCATCCTCAGTTGATCATTATCTCAATTAAATTTAACTTTATAAGAACATTAACTAGAATAAACTAATTCTGGACATAAGACATTTCATTACTAAGTTGGATTTTTATGATTATTTTACTGATATCCAGTATTTGGGGAGGATACAGTAAAAAATGTTTGGATATTCTTGTATTGAAAAAAATGGCCTGTATTTTTCATTCGTGCCCAGGGATGCCTTGAATTTGCCTGAAGTGGAATAAAGAGTCTAGAGCTGTGGGTAAAATGTGCATGGGAGATAGCCAAGGCTGGTTCCACCTTCTGCATTTTTCAATTTGTTTTCTTATCAACATGCCCATAAACTGGAAAGCATTAGGCACAGACACATTGATAAGCATATGAGAATTACTTCCAATCTCCCTCAATCCTCAGTCATGGAATCTTTTTTTAAAATTTTGGAGTCTCCATTTGAAATACAAGGAGTTACAATACAAATGTAAAATCAAATTGTTTTAACATCAGAGAATAAAGTGCATATGCACCATGCTTTTTGCTAATCCTGGGATGGATGAAAGCTGGAAAGAAACAGGGGTTAATTTAGCTTGCTCCCAACATAATTGACAGTGAAGGGCTTTCTTACCCATGAGGCTTTGAAGGTTAAGCTGCCGCGTGTCACCTGGTAATTAGGATTCCTGCAAGTAAGCGAGAGACATGGATTCACGTTCATTTCAACCGAAAATGAATTCATTAAATAGATTTCTGAAAGCTCTCAGAACCAATGAGACAGTTGGAATTCCAGGACTGGAAAATGAACAGGGGCCATGAGGGGTCAGACATTGTTGAACATAGGATTTGTTTCGGAAAATTTGATTACAATGCCACAGGAATCTGTGATTAGGATACTGCAACTGGCAGCTACATCCGTCTCACAAAGAGCACTGCCAGGATTAGATCCCATGTCTCTTTGATAGAAATCCCATTTTCTACACTTTTGCTTTTATTTTTGTTTTCCATTTCAAGTTCTACTGCTATGACACATATTAGGCAGTAACATGTCCCGCTAAATTAATGTCTTCATACATTGGTTTTGTTTTTCTTTGCTGACCACATCGACATTAATTTGTGTGTGCTTGTATTGGAATGCATCATTAGATTGTAAGATCTCGTCCTTATATCCCCAAAACTTAGCACAGCGTCTAGCATGTAAACAGTTCCAGATACCTATTTGGCTAATGATAAAGGACTAGAAAAAAAGGGTAATAAGACAAGAGATGGAGTGGTGAAGGAACAATGAAAAAGAAGAAAGTAGAGTAGAGGAAGAAATGGATACACAATGACTAGACAATACCATCCTGTAGCATTCTGACACATATAAATCAGCACATTAAGGTTTTTTTTTAAATAATATAATAATGTTGTTGATTGTCTTCAGTGTGTCACAGTTTATTTCTTGGGGCTCATAAGTATTTTTAATTGATTTTTCAACTATCAAAATGATCAATTTATCATAAAGTCTTCTCTTACCCTGAATGAGTTTTAGGGAATGACATAGCCAAGAGATAGTCTGTTGTTACATTTCATTGATTGTAGTTGGTTTTCAATTATCTGCTTGCTTGCTTTTATCTGGTATCCATTTTTCTCCTAAAAAAAAAAAAATGGATAAAAGGGCTTTGGAATTGGGGAGTGACTGACATAATTATGAATTTAAGACAAAAGGATATATTTCACTTCTTTGAGAATGCATAATGTTCTGTAAAGGTTTTAAGAAATAAGAGCTCTTTGAAAGGGCTTCCTGATATGAATAATTGCAAATGTCAAGGGATGAGAGTTCTCTGATAGTGATTCTGTCTCTAGAATGTCAGGTACTAGTGCAAAGGTGACATGAATGATTTGAGTGTGTTATTCTATCCCAGCGATGGTTCTGCAGAGAAATGAAAGCAGTACTCTATAACCCACAGACAGATTTATTCAAAGCTAAAATGTCAGAGGTAATCAAACTATTTAACTTGTGCTCATAGCTTTACTTTGCATTACATAAATGGGCTCTCAGAATTTATTACATACTGGCAAATTAAAGAAACATAATTTTTATAAAGTTGAATGATATACTGTGGCTTTCAGTAAAATATTGATAATCTTTAAGGTAGCATTTTCAATGAATTATGATTACTAATAAAATTCTGCATAATTTTTTCCTTTTTCTTTAAGTTAACATAATGCAGCAAATATGCAGAGCTGATTCTTGTGAACAATCCCATTTTCACAGTGCCCAGAGTAGAAACAGAGCATCATTCATATACCAGAAGACCCCTTTTTTGCTGTTTACTAGTGCTACCAAACCAAACTTGGGTCTGCTCACCCACCACACAGCAAAGCTAATCTGCTGACACTGGGTTGTGGTGAAGGCTAGTACAGCATTTATTTGTAGGTTGCCAAGCAAGGAGAATGGGTCATGCTCAAAAGACCCAAACTCCCTGATGGCTTTCAGGGAAGGGCTTTTAAAGGCAACATTTGGAGTGAGGGTTGCAGCTCGTGGACTTTCTTCTGATTGGTTGGTGGTGAGGTAACAGGGTGATCTTTCAGGAACCTTAATCATCAACCTTCTGGTTCCAACCAGTCTTGGTTCTATGTGCTTGTGGTCAGCATACAGTTACCATCTTCCACCTGGGTGGGGAATCTTAGTTTTTGCATAACAACTCAAAGGTATGTGTCAGATTGTTATGTGTATTCCTTAAGAAGGAACTAGGACTCTGTTTTATCCCTAAACTATTGTTTCTTGACTGCTTTTCCTTTGTTTCTTCATTCCCTCACTTCCCTAATTATTAACTGCTTGAGTCTGTTCTTTGTAACTCAGGGAAGTCCTAGGAGACTAAAGCCTTTTTTCTACAAACAAGAAACTGGGGACACAGAAGGGCTTTTATACCCAGGAGGCCCCCACAGTGTCCTGCTCAGTTTCACTAGCACTATTCCCCGCCAAGGGTAATTATTATCATAACTTGCAACACCATTGTTGACTATTACAAATAGCACTGCTATGAGCATTCTCATATATGTTCCTTGATATATTGGGTTCCCATATATGTCCATATATTGGATGTATATCCATATACATTTTAGTTATGGATATATATCCATATACATTTCCTTGGATGTAGTTGCTGAGTTATACAGTTATATACATGTTCTGTTTTGGTAAAAACTGTTACAGATATTTACAAAGTGATTGTACCAATTCACTGTCCCACCAGAAGAGATGAAAGTTCCAGTTGCTTTACATCCTTGGCAACATTATTATTGGCTCTCATTTTCACTTTAGCCATTCTAATTGTAAAATCAAAATACTCTGATTTTTTTCATCTGCTTATATTCTTTCATGTTACCAAAATAATCTATATATATAAATCAAAATAAGGACCTTTTATTTATAAATTTACACTTAAAGTCTTTAAAGAATAATTCCTCCAAGTGTTTCCTAGACTGAAATGTAGCATATTGCTTAAAAGGGAAAATTTTACTTCAAATCCGATGGAATCATATCCATTAATGGAATATGGCTTAAATATTTCAAACATTTTTATTTATTTAAAAAATATTTAAATGTCTTATGTATGTGATGGAGTTCAAGGTGGCTTATTGATAAAGTATTATGTACATAATTATATGCTTTAATACTGTCCATATGACAAAATTTTCTTATTTATTGAAAAATTATAACATCTGAATCTAATAATGACGTGAAATCTTTTTTGTGTCATTTATTTCCAAAGTAATATTACATGAAATTCACTTTATTAACATATATTTAGTTTAATATTAATTATTTAAGAAATTGATAAGCTGGAATAATTAAAAATTAAAATCTGTTCCTGGTAAAGCAAAAGGCAAAGATTCCACACAAATTTTGGAGCCACTATTGGATCAGGAAGTATGACGGAGTTAGAGTATGGTTAGTGGCCCAGGAGCCAAAAGAAGCAAGGATATGGTTGTCTGAATGTTCACATCTATTAGGGCATGTTGAAAGATAAGAACTGCATAGATTTGAAGGGTATGAAACTATATATATATATATATATATATGTATATATATGTATATATATATATATATATATATATATATATATATATATATATGTACTGCTACTTAGTCACTATTGTTGAAGCTGGCATGCAAAAGCCACTGCCAAAGGTAAATGTCTTCCAGTTCCTAACTAGCAACTAACTTTCTCATATTTGCAGAAGGTAACAAGAACCCATCAAGCAAAGAAGCTGAGAAGACTAGTTTGCAAGGGAATCTTAGAATTGTAGATTTCAGGTTTCTGATGACACAGTAATAGAAGACTATGGGGGGTGGGGGGCAGGTGTGGGGCTGAGTACCAAAAGACAACATTCAATGTATATCTGTTGGTGAGATCCCTGCTAGTGTAAGTTTGTATTAGTATTGTCATTGTCTGGTGTACAAAAATGGATTCATGTTGAAATAATTTTCTTGTTTTGTGCCTTTTGTCACTTGACAATATCTCAGTGAAACACCTCCAGGTCAACTCATGTAGCACTAATTTATTCTCCTCAAAGCCCGAGTGTTACTACCTGATGTGGATGAATCATAATCCATCCAGGCAAGCACTTTGATGGGTTTTCACTTTGACTCTTCTTTTTGGCCATCATAAACACTGCAGAAATAAATATCACTCTTCATCATTCTGTACATATTGGTGGTTTTCTGTTTTTGTTTTGTTTTTCTTACAAGACAAGGTCCCAGATTTGGGATTGCTGATGAGATGGAATATGTTTTGTTTTCAGTTGCCATATTGCTTTTCAATATGCTTATCACATTTTATATTTTCACAATCAACATAGGAAAAGGACCCCTTTCACCACATCCCTGCCAGTAATATATGTTATCTGGGATAGTTTCTTAATTACAACTTTTTCCCAGAAAGCAAGCCACAGTAGAAGGCAACCCAAATACTATCCCAACTTGGCTGTGACTTTGTAGATTCTCTTACACCATTACAACATATGGGGATTTTTGAATGATTTGTAGTTTTCTAATTTAAAATTATCATAAAAATTACTCAAATCAGTGAAGGTGGAATAGCTTTGCAGTAATATTTCAGCTAAAATAGGTCTAACATTCAATTATATTTCTGTTTTATTCTGATGTTCTTTTTCAATTAAACTGGCTGAAAGTTCATAAGAATCTGCTCTTATAAGTTTGTATTAGGCATTGTCTCTGGTTAAATCAGTCACAGTAGGGTAATTTACATTGTAATTGCTCTCAAACCTATAATCCTAATAACTTTTAACCTCAAATGTTCATTTATTGCCACATGTCCATCACAAGTTCGCTGGGGCTGGGGAAGGAGTTTGTTCCATACCTCTTCACCCAGCAATCCTGGCTGCTGGGGCATCCATCATCTGAAGCATTACTGGAGTTGCAGTGGGGAAGAGAGGGCAGAAAGTTGAAAATCGGCTCTTAAAGCCTCCTGCACAGCAATGACACATATTGTGTTTAATCACTGGTAATGAGTAATATCAATTAACACATTGATAGAATAATTTCCTGGGTCATTTACTACATAGTTCTCAGTTTGTCACAGCACATAGTATTTCAGCTGTCTTCCTATTGCCTTTGTTGTGACTTTACCAATTTTGAATTATTTTGTAAGTGTACTAAGACCATGGATTTTGAAAAACTGGGTAGTCAGCTTGCTCTATTAGCTGAAAAATTAAATGGTCAAATAGCTATCCATTTCTATTTGTTATACTGTTTAGGTGGCTCATTGAAGGCATTGATTGATGGTGTCAAAAATATTATGACAGTTTAATCAGTAACATTAGGATAAATGGCATTAGTGTTTGTCGTATTTTCAATGTGATTTAAATCTAGTCGTAGCCCTTGATCATTGTCATTTGGATCCAGCTTAATTTCATCAATGTGCCAAGATAGTACCTGGGAATATTTGCAGCTCCTACATTGCTAAAGTAGTGGTGAGAGTTTGTGACTATTATTTGAAGCTAATATAATTCAAGGAAAAACTTTGGTAATTTAAAAGGGTTTAAAAGACTATAAGTGTATATTTTCATAAAGGCAGCCACTAATTTTTTGTCCACAGAAAAAAGATCTTGTGGATATCCCCTGATATTGCAGCTTTCAGCAAATGGCATTAAAATTCTGATTCCATATTGCTTGTTCTTTTACATTGAAACAGATGTCAGTTTCATGTGGATTTTGAACATCATCCAATCTGTTCTTCAAATACAAATGTAATTACTGGTCAATGGTTTTGGTATCCAAAACCATTTATACATCTGCTGAAATCGTGGAGGTTTTATTAATTGTTTTGACTTAGAATTTGTTCCCTTTAAAAAGCGGAGGATTTGGAACAATATTACATGGGGTTAAGTCACCCTTTTTATTATTTTTTAAAGATTTATTATTTATTTATTTTTGGCTGCATCGGGTCTTAGTTGTGGCATGGGGGATCTTCACTGAGGCACGTGGGATCTTTCGTTGCGGTGCGCGGGCTTCTCTCTAGTTGTGGTGTGCGGTTTTCTCTTCTCTAGTTGTGGCGTGCAGGCTCCAGGGTGGGTGGGCTCCGTAGTTGCAGCACGCAGGTTCTCTGGTTGAGGCACGCAAGCTCAGTAGTTGTGGCGCATGGGCTTAGTTGCTCTGTGGCATGTGGGATCTTAATTCCCTGACCAGGGATCGAACCCAGGTGCCCTGCATTGGAAGGCGGATTCTTTACCACTGGACCACCAGGGAAGTCTCAAGTCACCCTTACTTTTGATAATAGTCCCATGTGCTTATGTAGCATGAGTGTGGATGATCTGAATTTCTATTTACTTACAAGTCCTAATAGAAGATTATGGTACAAAAAGAGGATTCCCTCCAAGTAAAGCCGATTTTGTGTGCCTATTTCATATACTGTTTGTGAAAGGCAAAAGGAGGTAGTACACAAAACACATGAAGTTTAAGCTTTAAATGGCTACAATAAAGTTAATATTATTTTTCAGTTATGAGGGGTTGTGAAAGTCATAAAAAAAAAAACACTTCCATCCCGTTTTAAGATACCTGAGATATAGTTCTCAAACTTTTGCCTAAGTGGGCCCCGCATACTTTCAATAATAAGTTTATTTCCTATATTCTTATCACTTGAAAACTTTCTAAATGAAGTGAAAGCAATGAATATCATTTGTTAATACCACCCCCCTCCTCCTAATAGTACTACCCCTACTGCTATTACTATTCTACTAACTATTCCTAATATATAGTCGACATAATATAATCAACCTAATAGTCAATAGTTTGGGATAATTTATACATTGGCTGAAGCTGTAGAGGTTTTGTTTTGATTTAGATTCTGTAGCGCCTGCAAAAAGTGTAAGATTTTTGAACCAGATTATCTTGCGTGAAGTCAGCCCTGCTCCGAGCAATAGCCACATGTGTTACATTTTCTACATTCATCTCATTTATTCTTCACATCAGATCTCTAAAGTAGGTGTGAGACATCCACATCTTATAAAAGAGAGGATTGAGATATAGAAAGGTTAAGCAAATTATCCAAGTTATTTGGATTTTAAATTTAGGCTGCCTGATTATAAACACATGTTTAAACACCTATTATATCTTTTTTACTCTCCACCCCCAACAATTCTTATTCTTATTGTCATCCTCACCTGTAATATAAACAACAGGTAGTAGTGGAACGGTTAACTAGATACACTCACTGTTAAGTGCTTGCCAAATCACCAGAATCAAAGTAGAATATCAATCAAATGTTCTGGATATTAAGATTGCCTTCATCATTGTGCACATCAAGGTTTAAAATCTAGGACCTCATGATTAATCAGACAATTATTTCAGAAGTTCTTGTGTTTGCTCTATCTGCTTTTGTGCAATGATCCTATAGCATGCTGGAACACATGGGCACTAGGCCATCTTCCACCTTCTTAGTAGAATGTCAATCTAAATAGCAATTTGGCTTTCATTGAACAATATTCTACTCCCCGCAACAAGTGGATGAAACATGGCTCTGTGACAGTTATATCACACAGACCAACAGTTTGAAATGTTTGGCATTAAAAATATTTTAAAGTGAATTATAAATAATTTTATCCTGAATTATCTCTATTAAAGATAGTTCATTTTTTGTGGACAGACACTGTTTAATTTCTACTGCTGTTCCTGTATTGGGACTATTGTTGTTGCTGCTGCTGATGTTGATATTATTTTGTAAGACTCTGTAATGTATTCATATTAAAACTCTTTCTTGAATCCTCAAGCACAAGGTTATTATTACTGCTATGCTATTTAGGAAAGAATTACCAGGGAAGATTGAGGCATAGGGAGGTGTGTTCCACTTATCAATCTGAAGGAATTTTGCCAGCGTCTCCTTTCATTAGTGGATCTGTGAGTTGAGCCGGAGAGAATCAGAGACATTCTCTAAAGATTATTTTATTGATCACCAATGCATTTTTTGGTAAAAGACCCCAGATTGAGGTTTTTCGAGTTGTTTGCTGTTACTAAAATGGCATCTAGTACAGTTGTCAGTCTCTTAAGCCTGCAGAATGTTATCTCAAACCCAAACCAATTTTGTGGTATGAGAAAAAGATTATTAAGTAGATGAAACATTGTTGTTGAAAATATGGATTTAAAAGCTTCAATAGCTAGTACCATGTAATTTCTAAATGATAACTGGGTATTATATGATAGAGAAAGAAACAGCCATTAATAATTGAAAGCAATAAAAAATATGCATTAAATAAAAACAAATTGAAAGCAGGCAAATAATAAAACACTTAGCTCTTCAGCTATTATTCTATAATATGAAAGTTTAAAAAAAGGCTTCCTAATATTTTTGGTTTTTTGGTTTGTTTGTTTTACATGTTTCCTGATCCAGATTTATATTTTTGAAAATAATATCTACTATCAACCTGATATAAAGAGTAGTTCATTGCGACTGACATCTTCTGGAAAAGAAGGAATTATTTTTAATGGAATTGCTGACTGGTTATATGAAGGTGAGTAAATAGATTTAGTTTCAAAAGAATACAAATGATATTTTTTACACAAAATCTATAAGAAAAATCTGTTCAATTATAACAATACTTATAACACTATTTCTTCCTCTCATTTCCTCTCAAAATTGCCTTCATGCTTTCATATCTTTGCATCTGCTCATGTTTTGACTGGTTATGATTTACATCTACTTATATAATTCCATGTTTGAGATATATATATATATATATATATATATATATATATATATATATATATATATATCTCACATATACACACACACATATACACATTTTGTTCAGGCTAAATAGATCTTATTTTTGGTGATGCTTAACTAATGAAAGTGAATAATCATCTTACATCACTCTGGAATTAGATGCTGAATTTTTCTGACTCTGGGAAGGAATAAACAAAATCCTTTACTATTCAAAAAGTGCATGAAAGCCACTTAATTATTAGTCATTTCCATTAAGAACATTCTGTTACATTTTAAAAGCCACTGTATAGGGACCAAAATATTCAATAAAGCCTACCTAAAAAGTTATTTATAATAACTATTGAATCAAGTTTTCATAATAGCTGAGAATATAAGAAGGAATCAGGTGATGAAAACCTCTGTCCAATTTTATCATGTACCAATTATCAGCTAGTTATAGGTACAGATTGCCTAGGAAAAACTCAAAGTGTGAGTTTAAAACCTACGTTTCAGACTCTACAGCTGATCTTGGCAAAATACCTCAAAATTTAAACTAAGTTTATTAAATTAGAAATTATAAAGTAAGAATCTTCCAGAGAATAAATTTTACTCTTGAGCAGTACTGGCAAATGCAATCTTTCTAGCTCAGAGTTGCTACTTTTAATTATGTAAGAAAGTAAATCATTTAGCTTATTCATTCATTCGTTTCATTCATTCATGCTCTCATTTGACAGATATTATTGAAGACCTACTATGCTCCAAGTACTTGTCTAAGTGCTGAGATACATCAGGAAACAAAACAAAGTTCTGCTCTCAGGACTTTACATTAAAAGGAAAATGTTGCTGGGTGGAACTATATTATTAAGGAAGAGACATTGTAGCCCTCAAGATTTACACATATATGTGTACATGTGTATTTATATCTATAATATATTTTGTGTATAAGCTAGCATCAAATAGTAAAAGCCACAGTTTATTCTGAGGAGTAGGGGAACCTACTGTGGAAATATCAGTGATAATTATACTATGAAATTTTACAAAATGAAATGCACAAACAGATTAGTAGGGTTCTTTGATTGAGAGTGTCAAAAACTGACTCTGGCTTTCTTATTTCAAAATGATGGATTATTAGAGGGGCCTGAGACGCCCCAATGAATTGAAAAAACAGGTGAGGAACAAACTTGAAACCTTGGTAGTTCTGAGAATCTATGTAGTAAGAATTAACCACCTCTTACCTAGAGGAGCTAGGAAAGACACACCTTTTATCTTCAAAATATTTTTGGTACTGTAGGAGACCCTGAAAGATGAAGAAACCATGCTAATGCAGTGTACTGAGTAATAAATCACAGTAAACACAGGATTCTATGAAAAAACAAGGCAGTCAGACTTAGCCCATTTTAGGGATTTGTAAATATTTTCTTAATGGAGAAACCCTCTGAGCTGAGCCTCAAAGAATAAGAAGTTTAACACAGAAGAAGAAACCAGGAAGGAAAAATCCAAGCAAGAGTTAAAAGCTTGAAGAAGCATAGAAGGGTTAAATAGCATAGTGTGTGCCCAGTGAACTAAAATCAGCTCAGTATTATTGAGGCATAAAATTTGAGAAAAGGGAGGCAACAAGAACCAAGAGGCAGTAACCCTGAAAATTATCTGGGATTTCAATTATTTTTCCACTATTAAATGGGGAAACTAATACAGCTTTTCAGGAAAGGAAGTGTCAAGATTAGATCTTCCGCATAAATAGATCATTTTGGCTAGAGTGTAAAGCTGGAATTGAATAGTGAAAAGAACCAATGAGCAGCTATAAGGCTTTTTCTATGTTCTATCAAGAGATAATGAGCGAGAGGACTAGGGTTAAAGCAGGAAGAAGGAGGGAAGATTCTAAAATTGATGAGGCAGTAAAATAGGTAGATCTTAGTGTTTAAATGGACGAGATGGATTGAAGAAGTCAAGAATGATTCTTTGGCTTCTGGTTTGGATCACTAGTAAATAGTGGTGGCAGACACAGTGAGTAGGCATCAGAAGGAACAGTAGACTCAAGGAGGAGAGGAATAATTTAGCGGGAACATTGGTGATTCACAGTGTGCTAGTATGCTACATTGGGTGACAAAATGTGATCCTTAACATTCAAGAAATTTTGAATCAACTAGGGGTAAACCCAATGTAGAATGTACTGACTTGACACTGATCAAGATTTGGGCCTCTGTCCTTTAGGGAAGGCTTCATATAGTTTATGGAATTACATATTTGAGGAAATTATAAGGAGAGAAATTAAAGACCACTATTTGGTAAGTAAGGTTATCTTCTTAATTAGAGAATAAAAACCTATATATTGGGGCCGAAACTGAACAGTGTGTTGAGGGATAAGCAGGACAAATGGGTAAGAAAAACTTTTGTTTTGGGATGACACTGTAAGTCTGACACTTTCCGAAAAGGGGGAAATGGAAAAATTATGCTTTTTGCCATTCAAATTAAATTCAATCCTTTGGGCTCATATGTTCTAGGTATACTAGGAAATTTAAGATATGCTATGTGAGTTAATTCTTACGATGCTAGTATATCTAATCACTTACTGAAGAAACCATGATTCAAGGAGGATAGGTGACTTAGACATGACCTCAGCGTTCACGAGGGTAGAGCTGACACTTGAATGTGCATCTTCAAAGTCAGTGCTTCATCCTGGGCTACTCCACCTGTTACAGTGCAGGGCCTTTCGCTCTTCCCTAAGGGATGGCGTGCATTATGGACCTAAGGTGTTAGATTTGCCTGGTCTGTTTCATCAGCCGAAGACTCTGAACCCTAGTGTCCATGGACTTACCTCAATTCTTGCTTCATTTCCAAGAGAAGGGACGGACCTTATGAAGGGAATAAGTGTTAAGGTTTGGCAGAGGGATTTAGGCAATTCATACATCATTGATTTTCCCTCAGCATTTTGCTTGGCATCCCCAACCTATGGTTCAAAAGTCCCACACGGGCCTTAATCACTTACTGTCACTTTGCTTGTCCAATGTGTCAACACCTCCCAGAATCCAGACCTTCTCTTTTCCTTCAGTATACTCATGAAAAGGCAGTACTACCTATTAGAAATGCATATGATCTTCAACAGTATATATGTGATACTCTAGTGTAGAGATTTCCTTTTTATTACTTTGCAGAAATCAATTACAATATGAATTAGCATGTGTGGGAAACCCAAGAAGGAACATGTAACATTTCCACTTACTTTTTCTAAATTGAAATTTACCTTCTATAATTATCGTAGGAAAAGATTAGAAGAGTCACATAAAAGATAATAAAATGTTTTTATGGCAAGTTTTAAGTGCGTTAGGGCCAGGCCAATCTGTGAGTGTGCCTATTGCTCCCAACCACAGCCACTAATGTGGAGTCTTTAAAAGTCTTTTAAAAGTGTAATTGTTTCTATTTCTAGTATTACTCAATTCCTAAGGAAAGTAAAAGCAAATAAAATATAATGTGTTTTAAAGAGTTGGTGAAGTTCATGGGGAATTCCCTGGTGGTCCAATGGTTAGGACTCCACGCTGTCACTTCCAAGGGCCTGGGTTCAATCCCTGGTCTGGGAACTAAGATCCCACAAGTCACGCAGAGCGCCCCCCCCCCAAAAAAAAGAGTTGGTGAAGTTCAGAAGAAAAATAAAACATCATGCTCAAAATGAAACATTTTAAATATAAGTTACACAAAACACCTCAAATCTTATTCATATAAATTGGCATATTTAACGTGGTAACTTAACTAAACAAAATATCAGATCAATATTTTGTTTAAAAAAGGTAAAGTTCACAGCTGCCAAGTTTACAACTTTGAAAATCTCCATGAAGTATTGAATCTATTAAATAGAAACAAAAAATGACTGTCACTTTCAATTATTTGAATAATGGAACTGACATGCCTAAAAGATTTATAAATATATTTTAGAATCTCGTATTTTAAAGGAGTCCTTCTTTGAAATTCAGTCTAACAGTTATTGAGCACATATATTTGTCCGACATTATCTGAGAGCAATACAGTGAGGAATATGGGTTTCTATGTTTTGGGTATTTCCAACTTAATGGAGTGAAAAACTGTAAACAACTATTATATAATGAACCATTTGGAGCATGGTAAATAGAAATATAAATAGAACTACATGTCATCATATTAAATATATGTATAAATAGAATTAATTCTGGTGCATTGGGGGAATATAGGGTGGTTTATAGAAGAGATGGTTTTTGCATTGAGCTTTAAGAATGACAAGAATAAAGAGGTGAGAGAAAAAACTTACAAGATAAACAATATGCTTATCAACAAATTGGGATTGTTGCTTTTTTGTTATTTGGTGAGAATAATGCAAAATGCCTGTATTCACTTTGTGCCTTCTCATAGACACAGGAAGTCACATTCATCCATTCATTGATTCAACAAATATTTACTGAGTACTTACTAAATCCCAGTAAAACTGAACTGTGACATATAAAAGAAAGAAAGATTAGAGATGCAACCATGGAAGGCAGAGGAAGATAGGGTGATAACAATGCTAAGTCTCAGGAGGTCAAACAAGCTAAGGATTCCAAAGTTACTGTTTGATTTGCTACCAGAATTTGACAGGAACAAAATCAGTCAATTGGTGGTGCCAGAAGCAAGCCTGCAGTGGATGGAGCTGTAAATGGGAAGTGAGAAGGTTACGAACATAGACAATGCTTTCAAGAAAATTGACAGTAAGATACAGGAAATAAGGGGAAAAAAAATCAACCAAAACCCACAGGGCTGACAGTAGATCCTCAGGAAATCCTATCTAAGTTGATAAACTACAAACGGATAAAATGAGCTTACCTTTCGGAATGGCTTGTTAATCTGAACACGAGGGTCGTATATGAGTTAGCTTTCTGCGAGTGCTTCGTGTTGAGGCTGTATTTTTAAGTGTCTGAGACGTAAAACCACATGTGTTGGGAACTCCATCTGCCCTGCACTGAGAGTTTCTAAATCAGTGTAATAAAGACAACGAAGAGCCAAGCCTGCATTGAAATGGGATGGAGTGCAATTGGTAAAAGTACATTGTTTGTAAATAATATAATTACAGGAAGTTTCAATCCATGAGTAAAAGTCCCTATTAGTTGCAATTAAAGAATATGTGCCTCATTCAAGAGGACTTTTAAGCAAATGCATATTAAAGATTCTTTTATTTATCTATTTTCTATTCGGGTAGCTTGTTTTATATACCTGAAGGAAGTCACATAACCCTTTGTATATACTACTTTGCTATTTTATCATTTTTGTGAGGAACAACTTTAGGCATAAATCACTCTAAAATAAATAAAAGTAGATGATGTCCAGTTTCTATTGAATGGTACCCTCAAATTGGGGCCATTCTTATTCTTGGGAAGTACTTGTGTACGCATACTTCAGCACCCAGGATAGAACCTGCTTCTTAGAAACCCTGAGTGTTGATTTTGGACAACGCAATCTGATCTCTCTGTACCTACAGGTCTTATAAGACTTCCAGTTTACGTGCACTCAATTGGCAGCATGTTTTTTCTTCAGTATTACGTGGCTCACTCATGCCTCCTCACCTGAATTTTAAGTTACTTGAATAAATCAGGGTCAGGATCACTACTGGAAAAAAAAGGCACATTCAAAATAGTATTCAGCTTTATCTATGAAGGGGCCACTTGTAAAAGACAAGGAATATACAACCTGTGGCTAGTAGTGGTTTAGCCATTAATACCTGAAGAGGGAAGGGGGGCAGCTGTTACTAGGGCCTAGAAGGAGGGAGCCCTGGAGTTTTCACAGTAATAGAAGCAGTGAGTTTTGGTTGAAGAAGACAGCCAAACCCACATGATTTCCATGGGTGGAAACCAACAAAATAAATACCATGCACCAACTTTTTTCTCTTTATTTGATTTGCCTGGTTTCATATTGGCCACACTTAAAAAAAACTCAGACACCATGGGAATGTTCTTATTATTCAAATGAAAAGTTTGTGGCCCCAGAAGAGGAGCACACAAAGTCTCATCTGCTACCATTTCACTGTAGAGTGATATTAGCCCAGTTATATACCTGTCTGAAATTTACAGCCAATATTTGTGTTTTTCATATAAGGTTTGGGGGAAAATGGCCCCATTAAGAAAAGAAGTAACTTATCATATGGCCTTAATTGGTAATCATAGCTCCTTTCCTGGACTATTCTTTCCTGTTTCCATTTACCTTCAGTCAGCATTTTGACTAGATAGGTTATTTACCTGGTGCATCAAACCAAAACTTTATTCTTGCCAAATCTTATTCCTTTGCTTCCTCTTCTTAATTAGGTTGCTACCATTTTAGTTTTCCATTGAAATGGAAATTGGCATGTAGAAATGTGGAATTGGAAAATGAGATGGAATTAGACAGAAGGGTATTGTGAATCTGCTAAATTCCAAATATCTTCTTCCTTTTCCTTCTTTATATAGTAAAGGCACATTTTCTTCCTGGCAGATGATATGAATCATTGACCCAGCACAGTGACTATGTTTTCTGTCGGTTTATTTTTCCAGTCACACTGAGCCCAAAATGGTCAGGGAAAGCTTTCAGCTTCTCATTCAGAGGAACAGAATTGTGACTATTTTCCTTGTTGGAGGCAATCCTCCCTTAGGTATTAGGACTTCTACGCCCACCAAGCCCATTATCATGAGGATAAGAAACAGAATGTTGTGTCCAGTGGATTACTGATGTGATAGTGAAAGAGAACACTACACTTCCACCCCTTAGCTCCTAGATCTGTGCTTCCTGGTTGTGCAGGAGGACACAGAGCCTCCTCTGCTATGGATGTACTCTGGTGGACATTAAGTAGGACACTAATATCTGGAGGATAACATCCCAACTTCAAGGATGTTGTCAAAAAAATAGTGCCTAAATCGAGGTAGAGCAGACTATTTTACTCTTCTATCAAGCCCGGCTAGCGGGGAGCATGATGAAATCAGTGAATGCCATTCTGAGTCCATTGCCTTCCTTTTGCTAGAAAATATTTGCTGTTTGGAGGTGACATAGTGTGGGTTATTGCGGTAATGGATAAGTTATTCTGTAAGTCCATGAACAGCAGTGCTGAGAGGGCTACAGGCAGCAAAGACATATCCATATCTAGAATATGTATCGATTTCTGTTATGGCAAAATTCTACCCTTTCTTGATGGAAGAGTTACCATGTAATCCACCTGTCACCAGGTAGTCCACTGGGCCTGCTGGGAAATAATGCCATGTCAAGGGTTTAGTAATGATCACTATCATTGGCAGCCAGAGACAAACTGGCATGCATTCGGCGGTCATACTGTCCATCTGGTCATTGAGAGCCTCCTCTGCTATGGATGTGCTCTGGTGGACCTTAAGCAGGACACTAATATCTTCAAATTTTTTACATTTTTACCCCTCCTGACAAGTCCATGCACTTATTTTCCTTAGACTTCCTGTCACTAGTTCTGTAATTTTACTTTTCTGTATCCCTGATCAGGTGGCCATTTATCAGTTACTATGCATGAGTCTGGATGGACCTATGCTGCAAGCCAAGTCTCCTTCCGCAAGAAGTAGAGAACTAAATATCTTGTTTAATAGTCTTCCAACTGGGAGGATTTAGGTTTATTATAGTCTTTTTATGCCACTCCTGGGTAAGATTATAGTGCAGAGCCTGTCCAGTTCCAGTGTGTTCAGTACATCACACAAACCTGCCCATAATCCAGGCCTACATTTACTCCTCCTCTGCCAGCTTATGTCAGGGTGTCAGAGGCATAGGCATCCTGAGGCATAGATGTGAAATGAAGAAGAAAGGATAAAGCAGAGGATGCAATACGATGGGCAGCTCACTTATACGTTCTAGTCCGGTTCCATATAAACCACTTCTATCTTAGAGTGGAATATAGCTGTATGTGTTTAGTTTTATGGTCAGTGAATCAGATAAGAGTCAGTTCATGATGGACAGTTTGGGTTGCATAGTCACTTGGTATCCCATGGTCAGGCTAATTATTTCTACCATAGCTCAGTAGAGAGCTGCTTTTGAATTGGGGAATACTTATCGGCACAGGAGAAAATGGCCTTTCCCTAAAGCTTGTAATGCCTGTGCTCTGATTGTCATATGGTGATTGCCAGAAGCTTCACACAACATCTCTGTTTGGGAAGGACACTTGGATTACCATCGTATCTGCTGGGTCACAGGGTGAAGATGGTAGGAAAGATTGGACCATGGCCTTGATCTGCTGCACAGCCCTCTCCTGCTCAGGTTCTTCTCAGAACTGGCAGTTTTAGAGGTTACCTGGGAATAAAACAGGTCAGCACATGTGAATGTAGTTTACGGTGTTCTTCAAAATCCAGAGTACAGGCCCTCTTTACTTTTAAATAAATATAATCCCAACAAATTTTCTCTACTTTTTAATAGATATCCCAGTGTATCCCAGGCTACTACATCTCTAACCTTTTCCCTAGGGATGCAGACTCTTAAAATTTACAGGAATTAATCTTTCACTCTGCCTTTATGCAGAGAAGGTCTAGCTCCCTTGTATAGAGGTTGCCTCAGTCAGCAAGAAGACTTGTGGAAATTTTGAGGTTCAAAACCTTCAGCCGATATTCCACTGTAAAATGTGTTATTTATGAGACTGGTCCAGAAAGCAGTAAGTGTACTGCACACATCTACCCAAGCATCCTTAGCCTATTTGTCAGGCTCCCAATACTTCTCTACCAATATTGCTGTCTTAGCTTTAAAACACAAGTGAAGTTGAGACCCTAATTTGTGTTGCTCCTCTGCAACACTTTCTGTGTTCTCTCGGACCTCAGCCACATCTGCCCTTCAACTACAGAAGAGAGGGACTCCAAAGTTGCCATGGTGACCTTTTGTGTTTTCCTAATTTAGTTGTCATGATTTCAATTTCTGTTTATTCCTATGTAATCCCTCTGAGGTCTCGTAAGAACTTCACTTATAATCTTTATCGTTGCCATTTTTGTAACAACTGAGTGTGTCACAATCACTTGTCCTCCAAACACTTTTCCTCTCTAGCTGCATTTTATTCTGTGTCATCACCAGTGACAATTGATTATTCATGATTCCATCCCTTGCTATGGATTATCTATGCTCCCAATTCCCCCCAGAAAGGTTATTATTGCATCAAAGATCTCCAACCTAATCTCAAAATCTAATTTTGAAATCTAATTTTATTTACAAAAAGATAATTTACAGAGGTGAAGGTGCAGGGGATCCATAAATGACAGAACTATAATCTAGACTAGTAGCAGCCAGACAATGTGCACCCCTATGATGATAGAAGTGAGCCATTATCAGATACAAAAAGAGAACGTTGTGTAGATGAGGCTGCATTGATAGGAGTAGTGAAATCATTTAAAGCACACAACAAGCCTCAGGTGACATTTCAGGACAGAGCCAAGGGAATACATACTCTGACTTTACTCTCCTTCTAATCTCTTGCCAAGGTACCCTAGTGACCATGCTCTAGAGAGCATGGGAGCCCTTTTGATATAGTTCATACAGGTTAATTTCCTGGGCCAGAAATCAGGTGTAGAAAAGTGGATAGTGGATCTGGGGTCACATGAAAGATATCCAGTATATTTTTTAAATTTTATTTCCTTAGAGCTTAGAATAGTTTAACGAATCTAGTAGGTATTCCACTTGTTTGATGATGAGAGGATGGAAATATGATTGAATGAAGATACGAATGAAGAGCAACACGAATATGGTTTTATGCCATGTTTCAGTCTTCAATTACTGTTCTCATTCTTTTTACTCTGATAGTGCTTTCATCTCCTCTGTTCACATTGTTGACAATCCATGAAATCCTGACTTCACTGCTTTATTCTTTCCTTCCTTTGCATCTTCTTTTCTTGGGATTAAAAGGGTAGCTCAGAAATAAAGAATTCTTCACGAAGTTGATAAAATCCACTACACTGTATAGAAAATATTTATGTACAATAAAGATTTCAAGGACAGATGTTTGTGGGTCACTGAACCCACATCTACAGTTGTTTTCAAATAACACTCGTTTATTCTAGAGGAACTTCTGCATTCTCACATCGCCCACTGGTGGTCACCAGATGGAGAAAGGCTTGCCTTCCTGATGATAAATGATTCCTTGGTGCCTAACATGGTTATCCCCCGGTTTACTGGAGCTTTGTATCCCAAAGGAAAGAAGTATCCATATCCTAAGGTAAGTAATGTGGAAATGCTGTTTGTCCCCCCTCTCTGTGTGCCAGTGACTTGATTGATAGTATTCTCGGTTCATGAACAAGTTGTCTTTGGAGAATAAAATAAGCCCCCTTACCAGTCGACAGAGTCATCATTTTAAGAGCTTGCAGTGGTCTGTGCGCAGTGCTTGTGTATGAACAGCTAAAGATGATTCAAGGGTGCAGGAACTTCTGCTGTATTTCTTTCACTTTGATGCTCTCATTCTTTATCCCTCACCTTCCTAGTTGAAAAGAGGGTGAGAAAACATAAGAAACAGCATTGATCCCAGGGCAAAAGTTTCTCCAAGGTATATTCTGTGAGCTGTTAATAGCTATTATTACAGGAGCAAAAAGTGCCACAGTCAAATAAGTTGGGAATTCTCAGTTTAAAAAAAAAAATCTAGCTTTTATTCAGATGATTTCTTAGAGCACTTAATATACTGCTTGGTAATGTGTATTATAAATCTCCTATAAAAAGTAGACTGAGCATAAAGAATCTCTAGTAAGGAATAGACTAAGCATAAAGAATCTCAATAAAAAATAGACTAAACATAAAGAATCACCAATAAAGAATAGACTAAGCAGAGAGAATTTATTAGTATTAATATTAGCACCAGTATTATTTTGGCAGAGCATACTCTGGAACATACTTTATCAAATGCTGGGGTAGAACCATAGCCAGGCATAGCTGGAATAGATGGAATTGTTTTATTGAGTGAAGCGAATATGGAAACCCTGCCCAGATAGCAAAACTATTTTTAAGTGTTGGGTGAGGCCTCTGAAAGCAGGCTGTGGAAACATCTGGAGTGTATTGGTTTTTCTCTTATATGTCATCGTTAATTATTTAAGGTCTCTTGCTTTAAAGTTTATTTTCCCCATGTTTACAAAACAAAAAAAGTGAGCCCCCCCCAAGCATTAATCATGTAAGGATGTCTTATAGAAAACTTTTAAAATTCAAGTTTATACATTTTAGCTCTTAATGAGGTAAGAGAAGGCTGCTGATTTCATTTAGAAGTCTTTATTAAGCCATTTCTTTAGTGAGTTGTACCTTGTGTTTCCAAAGTACAATAGGTTTTATACCTTTAAGTTTGTGCAGTACCTTAACTGGGCAGAGTACTGGAAAAATTACCCATCACGTGTATTTTTCTACTCCTGCAATGAAGGCGTGGTCGGGGGGGATGACTTTCCTCATTTTCCGATCATCCACAAGACTCAAGTTATCCAAGGTGGGGACAGGAGGAAGGAAAGTAGAGAATACGGAGAGTCAGGGCTGCGAAGCCTGTTTTCTCAGGGAGATTCTGTGCTGTCTTTCTCCCCATCCTATCTTCCTTCCAATAGGTTGTAGTAACAGAGTGACTGATTGACAGCTACGGAAGACAGCAGGTTTGAGAGGAATCAGATTCCATGATTTTGAAATATTATTTTTATGGTCTTCTCTGGACATAGATCTGAAAACACGTATACTCAGTGCTCTTCAGGAAAAAATGGCAATTTGACCTAACAACAAAATAATTATATTTCCCAAGACATTTGTATGGTACTCCAAGAAAAGTACTTATGTCTTCTCCAATTGTAGATTTAGCCATGTTTTATGTATGACAGTTTGTGCGGGTACAGCATACCTGTACCTGTTTTTTTTTCCCAGAGAAAATATTAAAAGATTTTTGAAATATATTCTCACCCCATTTGATTTACTTATAATAATGAAAGTTCAGCTGACAATGTAAATACAAAATGAAGAATGGGTCCATACTGTGAAAAGCACATGTCAATAGGCAAGACAGTCACTCAGAGCTGTTCAGTGTGTACATTGCACAAAGGGAATAAAATCAACCCCAGGGAGGGGACCACTTTCTGTAATTCATTTTCCAAGAGGAGTGGGGATTTTAGGATTCACACAGAAGAGCCATATGTAATAGCTGCATCTTCGAGTTGCCTTCTCAGTTACAGACTCTTGGTGCTTGAACTTGTACACTCCTAGGCCTTATAATTTTATCACGACTGAGGCAAACAAATGGACATTCAGAAACATCTGAGAAAATCTAAATAAGTCAGCAGTAAGTCAGAAGATACTGGGTTGACAAACCTAGACAATTTGTTTTTATTTAATAAGTTATTATTTAATTAATTAATATTTCTTAATAGTAAAGCTAGGCATAAAATAATATTAATGTTTGTTTATTAAATGGGTAAATCATGTGTGCTAATAATATGCTATATATTTTCAGGGAGACTTTTCACTTTTTTTCTACATTCGGCCGTCTTCACAAGTGCCTCTGTTTTACAGTTGGGCCAACTAAGCTTCTAAAAGGCTAAGTCCTTTTATAAAAGTCATAGTTATTTAGAGAACAGAGAAATAACTCAAATTTATTGATTCTGTCTCTCTCTCTCTCTTTCTCTCTAAAACTACCAGAGGTTAACTTGTATCTCAGAAGATGTAGCTGGAATCAAAATATCTCGTCAAGTTAACAAATAGATGTGGAGCTCTCTTTGCTCCATTAACTACAAATGACTCAGCTCTGTATGAGTAACATTCTTAGCCTGTATATTTAATAAATGATGTATCTAATGCATGATGTATGTAATACATAATGAAGGTCCTGAGTGTGTATTAATGACTACCATTGAGAAGTATTAAAAATAAAGACAAATATTATGGTGGCCAAAGAGAAAGAATCCCAAGTCCTCAGGTGGCTGTCAGTAGAAATATCTGCCCAGGTACTTAAGACAACAGGACTCAAAGAAACTAGGTCTGGGTTTTCATCCTTGTTCTCAGAATAAATTTAAGAATAATTTTGGGTCTATTACTTGAATTTTCAAAGTCTCATTATTTTCTACTCTGGTTTAAAAAAAAATGTTTGTTAGTTTTTCCACTAACAAATGTGTTATTTTGATTTGTTCTTACTTATGCAATAAACTTTCAAAAAAGTGGTGCTTTAGACATAGAAGTAATGCATAGAGTTCACACTAAATTGTGCTTCAAATTAAACTAGATTAAAACGAGTGCAGCAAATACCCAATGTGGTCAGGTTTACTAATGAAATACTTACACTAAACAAATATATTTGTATTTTGCTTAATTCAGCATAATTCAGAATTCATAAAATACCCTGTCGTTAGGAATTCAGCACAAAAAAGATGCACAGTTCTATCTCAGCAACTCAGGTTAATCTTCTTAGTTAAAACATTATCTCGTTTAATGATTGTTTGGTTTCCAGCAAAATAAGGTTAAGTATTATTGAGGCTTGTGTTTCAGAATCACAGAGGAAGGATTCTATGGGTTTGCAGTCTTTGTAGCAAATTAGACTGTTAAAAAGCGAATAGATGAACTCCTCTAATTTGCAACTATTGAAACAATTCAAATATTAAAAGGTACAAATGAACTTGCAATGTGCACTTAATTTCAAAACTCCAAGGAAAGAAATCAAATTGAGATTATAGAATGCTAGACAGCTGAATTTTGGAAACAGCTTAATGTTTGGTTTTTGTCTAAAACTGACCATAGGTGTACACAACTTTTTTTTAGATGTTTTCATTTCTTTACTTTCTTTCAGTTCCAGTAATTTCATACAGATTCAGAGGGAGATAACAAACTTGCATTGCCTTTGAACCAAACGGATGTTAAGTGGTTATGTTTTCATTTATCAGTGATCCTCTTGTTTAATGGTGGCTCCAAACTTTTCTTTTATTTGAATCTGAAAGTATTTTAAATTCATATAATAAATTAGTTGGCATTTTTCATAAATGCTTTGTTATAGTAATGGCTTTCTAACTTTATCTTGTACTTGAATCATGGACTTTTAGACTCATGGTGTGTGCACAACTTTTAATTTGTTTTCATGTGAAAGCTAATTGGGATACCAGTGATCCTGTACAGTCCTATAGACCTGAAAAAAACTGCCTTAATATGTGGTAACAGCTGTGTATATCTTTGACAAAGTATGTCATAAAATTAGGCATCACTGATAAGAATTCATAAAAATTGATCAAATTTAATTTAATTTCTCTTTTTCTTTAATCAGTTTTTTGAAAGATAAAAAATATGAACACAGTTTTTCACTCACTAGAAAAATCAGTCTAACCATTATTTTTAATTCATGAGTTAATTAATTATGTAATTAAGTATATACTATTTTTTGGCACTTTTGAAAATCATCTTTTTTGTTAGTCCATATGACAAAAGTATGAGATGGTTTTTTCCACTGAAAGGGAATCTACTTTGGCTCAAAACTTCTGACTGTGACATATTCTCAGAGAAATGTCTCATTTTTGAGAATCAAATAAAATAATACTTGAGGATCTTTAACATCCTGTCCATGGTCCATATCCAATAAATAACAGTCAAAATTGAACCCAGATTTCTCTGATTCATAGATTAAACTGAACCAGTTCTCAAAATGTTGCCCTTTTACCAGCAATATCAGCCTCATCTGGGAAATTATTAGAAATGCGAATTCTCATGTCCCATCTAGACATTAAAAATGCTGGAGGTAGGCCTCAGTGGTCAGTGGTTTAATCAGCTTTCCAGGTCCTCTGGATGATTTTCATGCAAGTTCACCTTTAATAACTGCTGAGCGGTAGTATATATCTATATATAGATATATGCACATATATCAGTGTTTTAGCAAGATTTGCATACTAATTATAATCATCTGGAAATCCTGTTACAGCACAGATTTTTAGGTCCATACCCAAAGATTCTGATTCTGGGTCTGAATATAGGTCCGTCCGTTTGGGGCCCATGAATTTGTGTTTCTATGGTTCTAATTGATGCTGCTGGTTTAAAAAAAGCACTTTGAATGACACTACTAAATACTCTGCCCCAGCTCTAAATTTTAACATACTTGATCAAGCTAGAGAAATGGTTAGACTCAAAAAATACAGAGAAAGACCAATACCTTCAGGGAGAAACATGGCAATTGAATTGAAACAAAAGTGATGTGAAAGGGACCTCCTAAATGAGGTAGAAGGTTAAATTGCCCAAGACAGATGAACCCAAGCACTGGAGGGTTTTAGAGCAATAAAAAGCTTTACAAAATTTGACACCTGAGCCTTCTCTGTGAGGCAGGCTCATAGCTTATCTTCCAGGAAGCCCTTTATCATATGAACCATTTTCATAATCTCTCTTTATAGTCACTGCATTTCTGAAATGAAAGCCTTTCTGGACTCCTTTCTTTGGATCAAACTTCTGATGTGTGTGATACGCTCCCACAGATGTGCTAGTCAGTTTTTTAATGAAGACTTTATTTTTTAAGAGCAGTTTAAGATTCATAGCAAACTTGAGGGGAAGGAAGATATTTGTGCCATATACCCCCAGCTCCCACTTAGCATCCCCCATCAGAGCTGTGTGTTTGATGTAATTGCTGAAGCTCCATTGACACATCATAATCACCCAAAGTACAGAGTTTACATTCCAGTTCAATCTTGTTGTCGTGCGTTATGGTTTTGGACGTTTGTGTAATGAAAAATACAGAGCATTTGTCACTGCTCTACAAATCCTGTTACTTCGTCTATTCATCCCTCCTCCCTCCCCTCCATGTTCGTTATTTTTAATAACTTAACAAAACATTCTTGAGGAGCGATGACTGATTACTGGTGGGATGCATTACGTTGTTTCTGCTCCTGATTGAACTCTGGGTTTTGTCAGTACCAGTTCCTTGAACATGAATCTTTCTTTGGTATCTTTAAATCAGTGTTATCACTCCCTTTAGATTTGTGTCAAGTCTTTTAATTCAACTCACTTTTAATTTCCTTGTCCTTCTCTGTATATCTCACATGGTCTTCTCTTCACAAAGCAGCTACACCCCAATGATACTGGTGTATTGTTTAGAAACACATTGAGCCACAAGTAGCCAATGGATTCTGTTATTTATTCTGTTTATGTGAATGTTTATTCACATAAACATTCTTTCATTCATTCATCCTACCTGCTTGAGCTATATTGGCGTAAGTTCCCATTTCTGCTCCCTAAGGGTTCACAGTGTATTTAGAAAAACTTTGAAGGCCATTGCCTAGGAATGAACGGAAGCAAATCTAGAGCAGTTAAGAGCGTCCTGGGGTTAAATACTAGCTCCCTCAGTTACTGGATGTTTCACCCTGCACAATTTGCTAAGCTTCTCCATTTTCATCTAGAAAATGGTTATAAATAGGTCTTAGGACTGTAGTAGGGACATATAATAAGATAATTCATGTGATGCTTTAACACATAGTAGGAGCCAGAAGCATACAAACTGCTATACAGCCTAGTTATTATTTCATAAATTTTGATTTAATAAACTCAAATCACATTTTCTTACCACTGTCTTTCTAGTCTTCATGCCAGGTACACAGTGAGGGCATCCTGCTCCATGGCCCACATCCCAAGGGACATTTATACCTCATTTAGTATTCATTATAATTTAAAAGAAAACCTGTGATGATTAATGCATGGAAGAAATTAGGTGTTGTGGAATTTTAAACATGTGGCACTGGGATTGGGTAGGTTTTCTTTTTCTTTCTTCTTCTTCTTCTTTTTTTTTTTTTAAATTAGCCAAGCTTTCTTCCCTTTGCTTTTCATATCCTATAGTGTGAGCAGCTGCTTTATCTACTAGTTGTTTTGTAAAGCCAGCCTTTCTGGTGTCATTCTAGGGGAAGAACACACAGCATTGCCTAATGAGTAAAGTCATCATGATTTTCTATCACCTTTAATTGTCTGACTAAAATGCTAGAGAAGCAGCAATCTACAAAGACAATTGAAAGCAATCAAGTTGTTGAATTTAAAATCATTTCTACTTCAGAGAAATTAAACTTTTTTCCCCATTCTAACACAAAATTGTAAAAGAATCAAAATACATTTTCTTTTCTCTTTCTGACTTACTCATATATATAGAATGTAAAAAAAAAAAAAAAAATTGGTACTGATGAACCAGTGGCAGGGCAGGAATAAAGACGTAGACAGAGAATGGACTTGAGGACATGGTGTCAGGGGTGGGGGAGGGAAACTGGGGCAAAGTGAGAGTGGCATGGACATATATACACTACCAAATGTAAAATAGATAGCTAGCGGGAAGCAGCAGCATAGCACAGTGAGATTAGCTCGGTGCTTTGCCATGACCTAGAGGGGTGGGATAGGAGGGTGATGCAAGAGGGAGGGGATGGGGGATATATGTATGCATATGGCTGATTCACTTTGTTCTACAACGGAAACTAACACAGTATTGTGAAGCAATTATTCTCCAATAAAGATCTATTAAAAAAATGCATTTTCAAAAAAAAACAAAAAAAAACAAACAAACAAAAAAAATGCATTTTCTTTCTTTCTCAATATATTCTAATAATGTATTTGCATTGCAACTTTCATTTTCTCAAAGGCAGGTCAAGTGAACCCAACAATCAAATTATATGTTGTAAACCTATATGGACCAACTCATACTTTGGAACTCATGCCACCTGATAACTTTAAGTCAAGGTATGTAATTTCAGTTTCACTTTTACCAGAAGATAACTCTTTTAACTCCAATTATCATTTTGTTGCAATTTAGAGAGAGATGTGATCAGCTCAACAAATTCACTTGAAAATAAAACTGAGGTTGCGTCCATTAGTGCAGGAATGAACTCATTCTGGATCTCTTGTTGTTCCCAGGAAGCATTTAGAGTTTTGAGGTCATTACCAGCACCACAAAATGACTAAATATACTAATACCAAGAATTAGCTCTTTGGCAGGAGATGTGACAGAGAGATGGGGACAAAGGATAATTTTCCACTGAATTTTCTTCCTGAAAATAGTCACTCAATGTTTTTAAATGGTCCTCTTTCAAAGAGTATAATCTTCCTAAAATGTGTGTAATTTTCCAACTTTTACCCTGTAACTTGCCAATCAATGATTCCCTAGCTTTGTTTTCCATGCAGAGAAATTTAATGAGATTTTGTTTTGAAATATCCTACATAAGAATCCTGCTTATTTAAGTCTGAGTGGGGAGAAAAGAAACACATTTTATGGGTCAGAAACATAATTTTAATATTAGCAAAATTTCCAATATTTGAACAACTAATCAAATGACCATGTGGATTGTGAAATCCAGAGTGGTCTCAGACTTCAAAGGTGATTCTTTCAAATATTTTAATCCTGTGAAAATTTACAGCAGTCCTGGAGATGGAATAGGCAGCTGATTTAGGAAAATAGTTTTATACTATCTTGAATGGTATAAGGCTAAGCTTAGAGTTTGTTTTGATGACATCAAAAATAATCACAGGGTGACTGATTCAAGTAGAAATTCCATTCAGTGTTCCATTGACATATTTGGGAAAATTTCATCATATTTGGGATTTTCACAGATAGTGCAGCCTTTAGCATGTAGAAATTTTTCCTACTTGAAAAGTTATTAAAAATATATGGAATGCTTACACTGGAAAGGCCCCCATTAATGATCTAATATAAACTGTTCCTATTATTGATGGAAAAGATGGGGCCCAAAGAAAAAGTATGCTTAAGATTAGTTGGTAGCAGAGGTAGAAAGTGAAGTAAAGCTTGTTTCAAGTTATAGAGCATTTCATCTAGGTTGTGATGAAAGATCTTACAGGGTCATTAAAATTGACATATAGAATATAGTACAGTTGACTAAATCAGTTGAAACTTCTACTTCTGAGCTTGGTTTACCAGCCATGAAATATTTGGACACAAATGAAGCAATTATGAAAATTATTAATATTTTATGTGATCCTTAAGGCTTATCTTTTTCTCTGATTTGTTCAGTGCTCTGAATTAACAATAAAGAGCACTAACCTGGAGTGTTTGAGTCACATCTCTACTACCACTTTATTGTGTGACCTTAGATAAGTCACTATACCTCTCTCTAAGCCTGAATACCCTAATCTTAAAATAATAGTTTCTCATTTTTATCAGTTTTTTAAATCTTTGAAATGGAAGTCAATTTTATAATATCCAGGTTTCTTTCTAATAGAAGGTAGTGATTCCTGACCTTGATGCTGTTACCTAAGAGTCTTTCTAATGAGTTCACCAGGTTGGACATAGCAGTGCCATCAAATACAAAGATTCGTAAAGACAGAATCAATGGTCATTATTAGAGTATTAGTTAAGCATATATCTGTTTAATATTTGAGGTACAATGTGATCAAATTAGTCACCCATTGCGAAAAGATATCACATATCTTTAGATGTTGGAAATCCAGTACATAGAATGGTATACTAGATCCCTCTAAGAATGAGGAAGAATCCCGTGAAGAAAAAGTTCTTAACTGTAATTCAGGTATGTTGGTTTAGCAATGAACTTGGTCTACGTTTGGGAGAGTCCTGTAATACCTTATCTGCACAATGTATGTAACATGTTTCCTTTTTCTGCCTCGTAGTTACGTAAGTGCCAGTTGTGGCATGTGAAACCACAATTGGCACTTTTGGCACTTTTGGTGCACCAAAGTGTATGATTTACTCTTTTTGTTGGAAGACTCAAGACCAAAATTTACTTCAGAATGTTTTCTTCAGTATTTCCCAGGAATATTCAGTTTTTATGTTTCCTTACTCATTTGTTCCTGGTGAAAGCTTTAGTCCAATTTCCTATCATCTGCATTTAACCTCTCTGAGCACTGGTATTACTTTGTTGGGCCTACAAACACATGAACATGAACAAAATAGAGCTATCCATGGTGCAAATCAAAGAGTGCTGCATTTATCTGCACATCAAATGGAAATTAAACTCATACTTTTCCTTGATTTTGTTTTAGGATTATCAATATCTATAATATTTAACACTTAGTACTTTAGCCATATGGACATTTGCTAGAAAACTATTGTGCCCTCCCTAGTTAGATAGACATTTGAGATCTAAAAGAGCATAACATTTTCCATAATTTATTGGTCAGGGTCCTGGAAATTTAAAACACTTAAGGAGGGTAATTGAAGTGCAGTTAATTCAGGGACTATTAACAAAGATATGCATGGGATTAAAAGGAAACTCACAAGGGATGGGAAAGCAACACAGAGTCTGCAATAGCAGAAAGCTTTTACTGCCCCAGGACTGAAGGAGCAAGGGGCAGGCTCACTTAGGAAACCTGAAGAGACTTGTAGCTGAAGAACAGAATGGACCAACAGGACCTGTCCACAGGTAGAACAATTAAGTCATTGCCAAACCGGGCCCTAATAGGGAGTGGGTCCTGGGAATAAACACTCTGAACTCTCTCCTCTAAAGCTTTGAGTTCCTCCAGAAGTCTCTCTTGGGCTAGGGAGCCTCGTTGTAGAGTCCAGCCTCTGGAGACCGTGGGGGTGAGTGGTAAGGGGCAAATTCGAGAATAGATTTGGCAAATGGGGAATATTCAACAGACTTGATTTAAGGATAATATTTGCCTGAAAATTTTATCTTTCTTATTACTTTAGGGATGTGTTGGAGATGTCCAGAAGAACGCACAATAATTTCTCTGACGCCATGTGAAAAGTGTTCTGTCTCTGTTTCTAGTTCTGTTTCTGTCCCTGTCTCTTTCTCTCTGCCTTTGTGTGTGTGTGGTGTGTGTCTTTCAATCTCTCTGTCTCTCTCTCTTTCTCCACACACACACACACACACACATGCATACGCATCTATGGTTTACCTAAGTAATACTTGTACTTTTCCTGAAAACCTGCGATATTTTTCTCAAGTGCATTGTAGATTGTGTAACAAATCATGTTTCAACTGTTTGCATCAGTGTATTTTGGACATGGAGTTTACCCTTGGTGACACCTGGGTATCCCCTGTAACTTATTTTCCTTTAGCTGTCTTCCTAATTTTATTTACCACAGTATTCTTAAATCATTCTAAGCTAACACAAATTCTTTTTATTTTTTGAAAATGTTAGCTATATAAATATACAAATTAATAGTTTGTTGCTACCAGTATTAACAGCAATTTTCCCATATTTATTAGTGACAGTATTCCCATAGGTATTGCAAGCCTGTGTACCTTTATTGGAGAATTTAAGTATGAACTTAAAAATACATAGTTAACTTTTAGAGGAAATATTTTTATAATAATGAAACATGCAGATTTAGAGACTTGTCACATTGTTTTGGAGAAGTGGTTATCTCCTGTGTTCATTCATCTCCAGGCTGAAGAATAAAGACAGTGGTTTGTCTTTAGGTTCTCCTCACTCTCTGCCTTTGACATTTTACTTACCAGAAATCTTTCTTTAGTCATCCACCCTTTGTGACACATTGTTCTCATCCTGTTTCATTGATATGATACTGTCATATTGCCCCCGTCATTCTGGGCTTGAACTGCCATGGTTTTTCTTCCTATTTAATTGAAGTATGTCTAGTCTACGTCTCTTATTCTGCCAGTGAATGTCTATACCTTCCAATAAAATCTAATTAATAAATTTATTTGTGTTGATGGAAGTGACCCTTCTTACAAGTAAAGCATGGATATTAACAGAGGTCTTTGGAGGACACTAGCTATGAGTTGGTCATGAATGTCATCACAATACACTTGTGGGCAGAGATCTTGGGTTATCTGGAAGAGAGTGAGCTCAGAGTAACCATATGTGCACAAAGACTGTTGTGAACAAAGAGCAGTGATTGGACAGGAAGCCAGTGAAAACACAGGTGTGACTGCTAATCTACCTGTCTGCTGGAGATGCTATTGCCTCCATTCCACATACCCTTGTGAACAATTAGATCTCTTGTGCCAGACCACCCAGCTAATAGAAAGTCTTTCTTGACTTGAGTGCAATCCCTCTAACCCGCTTGTCTCTGTCTCTGTGGCTCAAGAGGACCAGATCCTCGAGGACTTCCTGGGTAATCCAGAGCCATGGAGACTAGGAACAAGCAGGAAAGCCAGTTATAAGGAAGGGACACTTTTCGCTGGCCACTGGTCATGGGACACCAGATCTAATGTGTTCATGAGATGGAGTTCCAGGAGGACAGCCACATCTGCAGCAGGCAGGCCAAGGAGTGTGGCATTTTCAGGTAAGGGCACTTCCTTATTTCCTCATTCAGAGGAACCCTGAATACTTATAAGCAAACTGAACAAGTCATTATAAATCGTAAGATGTGCACATAGGACCTTGGAACAAAGAAAGAATACAGGTTGTAATTTAGTTAGTAAATATCTTTCCTCCCTTCTTACGTGCCAAGTTCTACTTATCATTCATTTTGGATATTTCCAGCACTTTATTATGGAAATCTCAATGGTTGGAAATTACCCCAATGGACTTTACAAGTTCTATTTTGGGGAGAACTCCTATCCTTATGAATATATGTACTAAGATATCTCACATAAGACTAAATTTTGCTTATGAACATAAGATACTTTATATACAAACACACAAAATCATATTATTTAATCAAAGAGAAATGTAAGTGGTATGATTATAAATAATTTTTGTTTGTTTTTCTTTTTTTTTGAAATTTTGAGCTTTATTTATTTTTTTATACAGCAGGTTCTTATTAGTCATCCATTTTATACACATCAGTGTATACATGTCAATCCCAATCTCCCAATTCATCACACCACCACCCCCACCTCCCTGCTGCTTTCCCCCCTTGGTGTCCATACGTTTGTTCTCTACATCTGTGTCTCAATTTCTGCCCTGCAAACTGGTTCATCTGTACCATTTTTCTAGGTTCCACATATATGCATTAATATACGATATTCGTTTTTCTCTTTCTGACTTACTTCATTTTGTATGACAGTCTCTAGATACATCCACGTCTCTACAAATGACCCAATTTCGTTCCTTTTTATGGCTGAGTAATATTCCATTGTATATATGTACCACATCTTCTTTATCCATTCATCTGTCGATGGGCATTTAGGTTGCTCCCATGACCTGGCTACTGTAAGTAGTGCTGCAATGAATATTGGGGTACATGTGTCTTTTTGAATTACATTTTCCTCTAGGTATATGCCCAGTACTGGGATTGCTGGGTCGTATGGTAATTCTATTTTTAGTTTTTTAAGGAACCTCCATACTGTTCTCCATAGTGGCTGTATCAATTTACATTCCCACCAGCAGTGCAAGAGGGTTCCCTGTTCTCCACACCCTCCCCAGCATTTGTTGTTTGTAGACTTTTCTGATGATGCCCATTCTAACTGGTGTGAGGTGATACCTCATTGTGCTTTTGATTTGCATTTCTCTAATAATTAGTGATGTTGACCAGCTTTTCATGTGCTTCTTGGCCATCTGTATGTCTTCTTTGGAGAAATGTCTATTTAGGTCTTCTGCCCATTTTTGGATTGGGTTGTTTGTTTTTTTAATATTGAGCTGCGTGAGCTGTTTATATATTTTGGAGATTAATCCTTTGTCCGTTGATACATTTGCAAATATTTTCTCCCATTCTGAGGGTTGTCTTTTCGTCTTGTTTATGGTTTCCTTTGCTGTGCAAAAGCTTTGAAGTTTCATTAGGTCCCATTTGTTTATTTTTGTTTTTATTGTCTTTACTCTAGGAGGTGGATCAAAAAAGATCTTGCTGTGATTTATGTCAAAGAGTGTTCTTCCTATATTTTCCTCTAAGAGTTTTATAGTGTTGGGTCTTACATTTAGGTCTCTAATCCATTTTGAATTCATTTTTGCGTATGGTGTTAGGGAGTGTTCTAATTTCATTCTTTTACATGTAGCTGTCCAGTTTTCCCAGCCCCACTTATTGAAGAGACTGTCTTTTCTCCATTGTATATGCTTACCTCCTTTATCATAGATTAGTTGACCATAGGTGCGTGGGTTTATCTCTGGGCTTTCTATCTTGTTGCATCGATCTATATTTCTGTTTTTGTGCCAGTACCATATTGTCCTGATTACTGTAGCTTTGTAGTACAGTCTGAAGTCAGGGAGTCTGATTCCTCCAGCTCTGTTTTTTTCCCTCAAGACTGCTTTGGCTATTCGGGGTCTTTTGTGTCTCCATACAAATTTTAAGATTTTTTGTTCTAGTTCTGTAAAAAATGCCATTGGTAATTGGATAGGGATTGCATTGAATCTGTAGATTGCTTTGGGTAGTATAGTCATTTTCACAATATTGATTCTCCCAATCCAAGAACATGGTATATCTCTCCATCTATTGGTATCATCTTTAATTTCTTTCATCAGTGTCTTATAGTTTTCTGCCTACAAGTCTTTTGTCTCCCTAGGTAGGTTTATTCCTAGGTATTTTATTCTTTTTGTTGCAGTGGTAAATGGGAGTGTTTCCTTAATTTCTCTTTCAGATTTTTCATCATGAGTGTATAGGAATGCAAGAGATTTCTGTGCATTAATTTTGTATCCTGCTACTTTACCAAATTCATTGATTACCTCTAGCAGTTTTCTGGTGGCATGTTTAGGATTCTCCATGTATAGTATCATGTCATCTGCAAACAGTGACAGCTTTACTTCTTCTTTTCCGATTTGGATTCCTTTTATTTCTTTTTCTTCTCTGATTGCTGTGGCTAGGACTTCCAAAACTGTGTTGAATAATAGTGGTGAGAGTGGACATCCTTGTCTTGTTCCTGATCTTAGAGGAAGTGCTTTCAGTTTTTCACCATTGAGAATGATGTTTGCTGTGTGTTTGTCGTATATGGCCTTTATTAAGTTGAGGTAGGTTTCCTCTATGACCACTTTCTGAAGAGTTTTTATCATAAATGGGTGTTGAATTTTGTCAAAAGCTTTTTCTGCAACTATTGAGATGATCATATGGTTTTTATTCTTCAATTCCTTAATATGGTGTATCACATTGATTGATTTGCATATATTGGAGAATCCTTGCATCCCTGGGATACATCCCACTTGATCGTGGTGTATGATCCTTTTAATGTGTTGTTGGATTCTGTTTGCTAGTATTTTGTTGAGGATTTTTGCATCTATATTCATCAGTGATATTGGTCTGTAATTTTCTCTTTTTGTAGTATCATTGTCTGGTTTTGGTATCAGGGTGATGGTGGCCTCATAGAATGAATTTGGGAGTGTTCCTTCCTTTGCAATTTTTTGGAAGAGTTTGAGAAGGATGGGTGTTAGCTCTTCTCTAAATGATTGATAGAATTCACCTGTGAAGCCATCTGGTCCTGGGCTTTGTTTGTTGGATGATTTTTAATCACAGTTTCAATTTCATTACTTGTGATTGGTCTGTTCAAATTTTCTATTTCTTCCTGGTTCAGTCTTGGAAGGTTATACCTTTCTAAGAATGTGTCCATTTCTTCCAGGTTGTCCATTTTATTGGCATAGAGTTGCTTGTAGTAGTCTCTTAGGATGCTTTGTAATTTCTGTGGTGTGTGTTGTTACTTCTCCTTTTTCATTTCTAATTTTACTGATTTGAGTCCTCTCCCTCTTGTTCTTGATGAGTCTGGCTAATGGTTTATCAATTTTGTTTATCTTCTCAAAGAACCAGCTTTTAGTTTTATTGATATTTGCTATTGTTTTCTTTGTTTCTATTTCATTTATTTCTGCTCTAATCTCTATGATTTCTTTCCTTCTGCTAACTTTGGGTTTTATTTGTTCTTCTTTCTCTAGTTCCTTTAGGTGTAACATTAGATTGTTTATTTGAGATTTTTCTTGTTTCTTGAGGTAGACTTGTATAGCTATAAACTTCCCTCTTAGAACTGCTTTTGCTGCATCCCATAGGTTTTGGATCATCATGTTTTCATTGTCATTTGTCTCTAGGTATTTTTTGATTTCCTCTTTGATTTCTTCAGTGATATCTTGGTTATTTAGTAACGTAGTGTTTAGCCTCCATATGTTTGTGTTTTTTACGTTTTTTTCCTGTAATTGATTTCTAATCTCATAGCGTTGTGGTTAGAAAAGATGCTTGATATGATTTCAATTTTCTTAAATTTACTGAGGCTTCATTTGTGATCCAAGATGTGATCCATCCTGGAGAATGTCCCATGCACACTTGAGAAGAAGGTGTAATCTGCAGTTTTTGGATGGAATGTCCTATAAATATCGATTAAATCTATCTGGTCTATTGTGTCATTTAAAGCTTGTGTTTCCTTATTAATTTTCTGTTTGGATGATCTGTCCATTGGTGTAAGTGTGGTGTTAAAGTCCCCCACTATTATTGTGTTACTGTCGATTTCTTCTTTTAGAGCTGTTAGCAGTTGCCTTATGTATTGAGGTGCTCCTATGTTGGGTGCATATATATTTGTAATTGTTATATCTTCTTCTTTGATTGATCCCTTGATCGTTATGCAGTATCCTTCCTTGTCTCTTGTAACATTCTTTATTTTAAAGTCTATCTTATCTGATATGAGTATTGCTACTCCAGCTTTCTTTGGATTTCCATTTGCATGGAATATCTTTTTCCATCCCCTCACTTTCAGTCTGTATGTGTCCCTAGGTCTGAAGTGGGTCTCTTGTAGACAGCATATAGATGGGTCTTGTTTTTGTATCCATTCAGCAGGCCTGTGTCTTTTGGTTGGAGCATTTAATCCATTCACTTTTAAGGTAATTATCAATATGTGTGTTCCTATGACCATTTTCTTAATTGTTTTGGGTTTGTTTTTGTAGGTCCTTTTCTTCTCTTGTGTTTCCCACTTAGAGGAGTTCCTTTAGCATTTGTTGTATAGCTGGTTTGGTAGAGCTGAATTCTCTTAGCTTTTGCTTGTCTCTAAAGGTTTTAATTTCTCTGTCGAATATGAATGAGATCTTTGCTGGGTAGAGTAATCTTGGTTGTAGGTCTTTCCCTTCCATCACTTTAAATATTTCCTGCCACTCCCTTCTGGCTTGCAGAGTTTCTGCTGAAAGATCAGCTGTTAACCTTTTGGTGATTCCCTTGTATGTTTTTTGTTGCTTTGCCCTTGCTTCTTTTAATATTTTGTCTTTAATTTTTGATAGTTTGATTATTATGTGTCTTGACTGTAAATAATTTTTAACTTAATTTTATACCTAACTTAGTGTTCTCTTTAAAAACCATTTATTCACTAGATTTGCACCAGTTGAATTTTAATGTTTTTTAAGTATGAATTTTCTTTTAAATCAAGATTTTTCATCTTATGTAGTTAATATAATGTGTCAATGTCTGGGAAGACATTACAAAGATGTTCTTAAAACATTTCACCTGAGGGCTACTTTGAAAGGAAAACACTCAAAATGAATATTTAAATTTTGTTTGTTGTTCCTCTTGTTATTTATTTTAAAAACCATTCATATTAATTCTTCCCATTTGGCACAAAATATAATATTGGTCACTTTAGCTAAATGAGACAAATTTCTGATCAGGTTTGAAATTCTTCTGTATGTCAGTTCTCTCCAGATTTTTCAATAAATATTACCACCTTGATTTTGCAGTCTTTGGTCAGTTGTTTACAACAATCAAATTATTTTTTACTTCAATTTGGCACAGCATTTATGCCAATTACTCAGAAATATATATTATCACAATTCAGCACTTTTTTCCTGATTAATTATAGTATCCACTATCATTTTTCTCCATGCTAAATCTTCTAGGTAAATTTCTTAGAAGTTAATGCCTATATTTTCCCCTTTTTAATATTCACACTGCCCAATATGGTAATGCATGCAAAATAAATCAGTTTAAACAAAGCGCAGTGAAAGTGAACAAGACATAGATCTTTAAAGAATCACAAGGCCCATTGATTTGGCCAAAGATTAATCCAAAACCAGTAGCATATTTGATTCAAAGTTGCCTTGGTAACTTTATTTTATGATTTCACTGAGTTTCTAGGCAGTTTTCAAGTGGTACTCAGCTAGTTGTGAAAGGTGCTGGATAGCTTGAAGAGATTATTGAAGAAGATATGGCAGGTTTCACTGTATGACAAGTTATGCTTGTCCTTCTGACATCTTTACTTTGATGGGCTAACCGGTTTTCAAGAGGAAGCACTAACTACTCAGTAATGTTAGAAATGTGAGATTCAGGTAGCTGAATGTCTAACTCAATGTGTCTAAGGAGAGGTGATTTTATTACAAGGTTTTACTTTCATAGGTGATTTTTTTCAAAGTCACTTAAAAACCTGATGCATTCATTTTAAGACAATATTCATGGATGGCATTTTTCAAACCATTTGTAAATCATCTCATCTATTTTGAAACTGGGCAATTTTGTTGGAAATTTTTTTTTCTTTTTATCATAAATTGAATCAGTATTAATGATTGCATTTTGTTATGTGTGGGTTGGGGGGTTTTGTGATATATTATGTAAATTTCCAGACATAGAATCTATAAAGGAAAAATATAAGCTTTCCCAATCTACAACCATTGTGAGGACATTATAGGCTCCACTAATTAGCATCCTCACTTTACCAAAAATTCAGTAACCCTTCATATTCTTCAATTTGATTCCTTCTTTGTTTTAAACTTTTTCAAATAAATAAGATTAAAAAAATAATATTGTAAAAAATATTATGAATAAGATTATATTTCCATTGTCCCATAATGGAAAAAGACCAAAGCAAACCATTCATGGCTCTGTGGCTCAAGTCCTGTGGATAAAGTGAGATAACATGGAAGTCATACATAAGAAATAACTATTAAATCAATAATAAGATTTGCCTTTTAATTGATTATTGAATGAATTTTTGAAAAAGTAAAATAGAAAATAGCTTAGAAATTTTTTTCTTATTTTGCACATATGTTAGCACTGTACTGATCGATAGAAAATAGCAAATTATTTATAAATGTCTATTATCTTGATTATTTTTATTTTTTCCAAAAATTTTCCTTCTGTGAAATCATTCACTTTCAAATTTATTCTCAGATTTTCTGTATATTTATGTATATATGTATATGTGCATGTGTTTACATACATATGCACACACATATATTTGTATTTATATATGTCAATATTTGAAGAAGCAGATGCGTATATATATATAAATGGAGATTAACATGATGTGACATCCTTATAGTGTTTCATTTATTCTGCATGTAAAATAACAAGTGTATATTATTGGTGCTGTACACGTTCTCTGGCTCTAAATGTAAATTTTAATTTTGTTTCTGAACTAGAGAATACTATATCACTATGGTTAAATGGGTAAGCAATACCAAGACGGTGGTCAGATGGTTAAATCGACCTCAGAACATCTCCATCCTCACAGTCTGTGAGACCACTACTGGTGCTTGTAGTAGAGTGAGTATAATTTACTTTCCTTTATGCTTAAAATATAATAGTTTATGCTACCTTTCAAAGGAAAATTAAACAATTCTTTGTGCAAAGACTTCAATATTTAACTTCCAAAGCTATTAGGAGTGTATACTTTAATTCATAAATCTTCCATACTTTGAAGTAAGAAATATAGATGATAAACAGAAGAGAACAAATTAAGGTTTAAAACAATGAATTCTTATATAGTATAAAGGGTAGTCCAAGCCATGTTAGTTTCATTCTCAAATGTAGGCTTTCTCTCTACTTTTTGACAGTGATTAACTTGAGAATATGTGATATTTCTTTCCTGTCATCTTTAAACAATTCCAAAAATTCATCTTTTTTCCTGTAGTTCAGATTAGTCTTCTAAAATAAGTGTCTCTGTCTTTAAATTATCTAAAAATAGTAAAAAAAAAAAAAAACATGATTCTTCAGCAACTATGTTTTGAAAGTAGGTTGTATTTCAATTTCTATAATCATATTTTATAAACTCTGCAATAGATTCTATATGTGTAATTTTAAGGTTCTTAGTAAAGGGAATACTTTAATAAGTTTAAATTGTTATATTACATATTTGGTATTTGGTAAAGGGTTCTCAATTATTTAACAACAGAATTTTCAAACTTACGCTTCTGGACAAGATGGAGTAAATGTTACCAGCCTTGCATCTCTATAGTAATCAACTATAACACTTTACAAAATATATTAAACAACTATATTCAGACATTGGACAATAAGGCAGTCAAAACACAAATGGTCAGATGAAGCTATGGCTTCCTGCTGGTGACACATTTGAGGCCACAGTGCAAGGAGATGGCATCCAAGAAAAGCACAAGTGTATCACTAATCCAAAAAGGCAGGGAGGATCAGAGTTTGAGGCTATTGTGGTGGCTGAATTTTGCAGGACGAGTACCACAGGATAGGAGCTATATATAAAAGAACTTCAGCAATATATGTAAAGGTCTCTTAAGTCTTTATCTCAGTGCTTAGCTGTGCAAGTAAAGGGCCTGCCTCAGAGAGGGAAGCAAATAGAGAATCTGCAAGTTGCACAATACTTGGAGACTTTGGAGTAATGAACAGCAAAAATAGAGATCTCTCACTGGAAACCCTAAGCATTCAACTCAGAGCCCAGAAAGAAAATGTATTAGGAATAGAACTATTCTAGACTCCTTCTAATAAATCTTTAAATCAAACCTTGAAAGAATTGAGTTCATCTGCCTGTAAACTAGCTGCCTGCCAGAACAAAGTTTACTCTTTAAAATAATTAAAAATTAATTCTCAAAAATGTAGCATTCACAATATCAATCACACAATTAAAACATACTATATATGTAGAGACATAGAAAATATAACTCACCCACCTCCCCCAAAATAAGAAGCAGACTTACAAAGGATATAGATACTGGAATTAACAAACAGACTGAAAAAAATTTAAAAAAACTTTTAGCTATTTTTGTTATTTAACAAATTAAAGGATTGCCATAATTAGTAAACAGATGAGAAGTTTCAGTAGCTAAATATAAACTATAAAAACAGAACAGTGATGTTTCAGAAACTGAAAAATACAGTGTCTGAAATGAAAAATTGCCTGGATGAGCTTAACAACAAATTGGACACTGTTGTAGTCAAGGAAATATAAATAATTCAAACAGAAGTCTTGAGGGAAAAAAGGCTGGGGAAAAAAAAAAAGAGCAAAGCCTTAACTACCTGTAGAACAATATAAACTGGTATATATGTAAAATTTTATACACAGAAGGCAAAATTTGAGGTACCAGGGCAGAAAAGAAATGTAAGAATGTAAAATGTAAAAATGTTACAATGATTTAAATAATCAAATTTGATGAAAAACCATTAATCCATATATCCAAGAAGTTAGCAAATCTCAAACAGAATAAAGACAAAGAAAAAAATACGTCACCACATAGTACATAAATTAATGCAAACAAAAGATTAAGAGAGGAAATTTAAAGTAGCCTGAGAGAAAAACACATTACATATTGGGAAATATAATGATGAGAATTACGGCCTGTGTCTCACCAGAAACAATGCAAACCAGAAAGCAATGGAAGGAAGTCATTATTAAAGGACTACATCCTATGAAAATATCTTACAAAATGAAGAACAAGGAAGATATTTTCAGATAAATTGGAACTGAGATAATTCATCAAAAGTAGATCTGCATAAGTAACAGGAAATGAAGTTATTCCAGCTAAAATAAATGACATCAGATAAAAACTCAGATCAAAATGAAGGAAATAAAGGTGCCAAATAAGGTAAATATGTGAATAAAATTAAATAATTTCTAGTACTTAAATTTTCAAAAAGGTAATTAAGGAAATTAAAGTAGTATACAATAGAGATATTAATAGAATAATTTCATAATGATACAGTGTGAATTGATTAGGAAGATGTAACAATTCTAAGTACCTATGCTTCTAATAATAAAGTTTCTAAATATTTAAGCAAAAGCTGACAAAACTAAAGAAGAAATAGAAATATACTGAGACTTAAATATTATTTTCAGTGTATTTGATGAAGTAAGTAATCAAAAATCTGTAATGATAACAAAAGATCTGGACAGTACTATCAACAACTTAAACAAATTGATATTTAGGAAAAATTTCACTCAACAACTATATAATAAACAATCTTTTCAAGTGCAAGGGGAATACTCAAAAATCTCAAAGTGCAAACAGTGAAATCAAGCAGAGTATATTGTTTGACTACGAGAGAATTAAATTAGAAATTAGTAACTAAAAGATATTTGGGAAATTGACAAATATTTGGAAAATTAAAAAAACATACTGCTAAATAATTCATAAGTTAAAGGACAAATCACAAAAGAAATTAAAAACAATTTTAAATTCAAACATAATGAAAACATAGCAGGTCCAAATATATGGGTGAAGCAAAATGATGTTTAAAATGAAGTTTATATCTTTAAATGCGTATATTAGAAAAGGAAAAAGGTTTTGAATCAATGGTAAATCTCCAAGTTATGAAGCTAGAGAAAGAAGTACAAAATTAGCTCAAAGTAATTAGAAGGATTGAAATATAAAAAGAAAAGCACAAATTAATAAAACACAAGACAATCTATAGAGAAAATCGGTGAAAGCAAAAATTATTTTAAAAGATGAATAAAATTGATAAATCCTTATTTGTACTGATGAAGAAAAAACACCCCACAAACTACCAATTTCAAGAATGAAAGGGTCCCTGTCAATATACTGATGGCATTTTTTACAGAACTAGAACAAATAATTTTAAGATTTGTGTGGAAACACAAAAGACTCTGAATAGCCAAAATAATTTTGAGAAAGAACAGAGCTGGAGGGACCACACTCCCTGCCTTCAGACTGTACTACAAAACTACAGTAATCAAACAAGTACAATATAGGCACAAAAACAGACATAGATCAATGGAACACAATAGATATCCTGGAAATAAACTCACACACTTATTGTCAATTAATCAATGACAATGAAGGCAAGAATATACAATGGAGAAAAGACAGTCTTATCAATAAGTGGTGCTGGGAAAACCAGGCAGCTACATATAAAAAAATGAGATTAGAACATTTCCTCACACCATATATTGGGGTTGGCCAAAAATTTCATTTCGGTTTTTCCCTAAGATGTTATGGAAAAACCTAAATAAACTTTTTGGCCAGCCCAATACAAAAATAAATTCAAGATGGATTAAAGACCTAAATGCAAGACCTGAAACCATAAAACTCCTAGAAGGAAACATAGGCAGAACACTCTTTGACATAAATTGTAGCAATACTCTTTTTGAATCTGTCTCCTAAGGCAAAAGAAATAAAACCAAAAATTAAAAATGAGACCTAATCAAACTTAAAAGCTTTTGCACAACAAAGGAAACTATTGACAAAATGAAAAAATCTACTAAATGGACAACAACACGCTTCCACTACGCCACTCTGCTAAGCACAGGATAATCTACTAAATGGGAGAAAATATTTGCAAATGATATGACCCATGAGGGATTAATATACAAAATATATAAAGAGCTCATACAACTCAATATCTAAAAAGAAAGCCCAATTAAAAAATGGGCAGAAGACCTGAATAGACATTTTCCCAAAGAAGACCTTCAGATGGCCAACAGGCACATGAAAAGGTGCTCAACATCGCTAATCATCAGAGAAATGCAAATCAAAACCACAATGAGATATCACCTCACACCTGTCAGAATGTTATCAAAAAGATAACAAATAACAAATATTCAGGAGAATGTGGAGAAAAGCCAACCCTGTACACTGTAGGTAAAAATGTAAATTGTTGCAGCCACTTGGAAAACAGTATGGAGGTTCCTCAAAATACTAAAACTAGAACTATCTTATGACTCAGCAATTCTGCTTCTGGGTATACATCAAAAAAAAAACCCAAAAACACTAATTTGAAAAGATACATGCATTACAATATTCATTGTGGCATTATTTACAATAGCCAACATATGAAAGCAACCTAAGTGTCCATCAACAAATGAATGGATAAAGAAGAAGTGGTATACACACACACACACACACACACACACACACACACACATATATATATAAAATGGAATATTGATCAGCCATAAAAAAGAATGAAATTTTGCTATTTGCAATAATATGGATCGACCCAGCGTGTGTTATGCTTAGTAAAATAAGTCAGACAGAAAAAGACAAATACTGTATATTATCACTTACATGTGGACTCTAAAACATAAAACACATGAACATAACAAAACAGAAACAGACTCACAGATATGGAGAACAAACTAGTGGTTACCAGTGAGGATAGGGGATTAAGAGGTACAAACTACTATATATAAAATAAATAAGCTATAAGGATATATTTTACAGCACAGGGAATATAGTCAATATTTTATAATAAGTTTAAATGGAGTATAATCTATAAAGATTTTGAATCACTATGTTGTACACTTGAAAATAATATAATATTGTAAATCAACTATACCTCAACCAAAATAAGAATGAGAGGGGACATCACTATAGAGTCTATGAATATTTAAATGGTAATAAAGGAGTTGTATGCCAATAAATTCTCAAGTATATGATATGAAAAAAAATTATTTGAGAGGTAAAAATGACCAAAAGTAGTGTATGAAGAGTAAAAACACTGGAATAGTTCTATACCAATTAGAGAAATTGAATTAATGATTACAAATCTTCCCACAACAAAAACTCCAGGACCCAGTGGCTTCAGTGATGGATTCCTTTAATGACTTAAGGAATAAAAGAGGTCACATGAGTCATCAAGGTGGCAAAAAATAAGGGGTTAATATCCAAAATATATAAAGAACCCATTTACCCAAAGTAAATACTAACAAAACTAAAAAGAGAAATAGACATCAATACAATAATAGTTGGAGAATTCAATACCCCACTCTCAGCAATGGGTATATCATCCAGAGAGAGAATCAAGGAAATAGTTGATTTTAACAACACTATAGAGCAAATGGAGCTAATAGACATATATAGAATACTCCCATACAACAGCAGCAGAATACACATTCTTCTCAAGCTCACATGGAACTCTTTATAGGATAGATTATATGTTAGGCCACAAATCAAGTCTCAGCAAATTGAAGATTGAAATCATACCAAGTTTTTTTTTCTGATCGCAATGGTATGAAACTAGAAATCAATAACAGGAGGAAAATTGGAGAATTCAGAAATTCATGGAAAGTAAACAACACACTCTTGAACAACCAGTGAATCAAATAAAAAATAAAAGGGGAAATAGAAAAGTATCTTGAGACAAACAATAATGGAAACACAATATACCAAAAGATATGGGAATTATTTGAAGAAGGTCTAAGAGGAAAGTATATAGCTATTAATATATACATCAAGAAAATAGAAAGATGTCAGAAAACAACCTAATTCTATGTCTCAAGGAACTAGAAATAGAAGAACAAATTAAGCCCAAAATTAGCAGAAGGAAGGAAATTATAAAGATTAGAGGAGAAACAAATGAAATGGAGAGTTGGAAAACAATAGAAGCAATTCATAAAACTAAGAGCTGGTTCTTTGAAAATATAAACAAAATTGGCAAACCTTAAGTAGATTGACCAAGAAAAAAAGAGACAGGACTAAAAGCTTTTAAACATTATAAATGAAAGAAAGAACATAACAACTGACATAGATATTGCAGAAATACAAAGGTTCTTAGAAGACAACTATGAACAATTATATGCCAACTAATTGGACAACCGAGAAGAAATGGATAAATTCCTAAGAACATCGAACCTACCAAGAATGAATCATGAAGAAATAGAAAATCTGAACAGACCAATTACTACTAAAGAGGTTGAATCAGTAATCAAAATCCTCCCAACAAAGAAAAGCCCAGGACCAGATGGCTTCACTGGTGAAAATTACCAAGTATTTAAAGAATTAACACCAATCCTTTCCAAACACTTCCCAAATGTCAAAGAGGAGAGGATACTCTCAAACTCATTTTATGTGGCAAGCATTACTCTGATATTGCAGCCAGACAAGGATGCTACAAGAAAAGAAAATTAAGACCCATATCACTGGTGAATATAAATGTAAAAATTCTCAACAAAATACAAGCAAACTGAATTCAGAAGCATATTAAAAGGATCATATACCATGATCAAGTGGGATTCATCCCTCAGATGTAAAGGTGATTCAACATATGCAAGTCAATAAATGTGATGCACCACATTAATAGAATGAAAGATAAAAATCATCTCAATAGATGCAGAAAAAAGCATTTGACAAAATTCAACATCCATTTATGAAAAAAACTCTCAACAAAGTGGCTATAAAGGGAACATATTGCAACACAATAAAGTCGATATATGACAAACTCATAGCTAACTTCATACTCAATGGTGAAAAGCTAAAAGCTTTTTCTCTAAGATCAGGAACAAGACAAGGATGCCCACTCTCACCACTCTTATTCAACATAGTACTGAAAGTTTTTCAGATAAGAGAAAGAAATAAAATCCATCAGAATTAGAAAGGAAGAAGTAAAATTGCCTCTATTTGCAGACAATATGATTTTATACATAGAAAATACTGAAGACTCCACCAAAAACCATTAGATCTAATCAATGAATTCAGTAAAGTTGCAGGATGCAAAATCAACATACATTAATCAGTACTGTTTATATATAATAACAAATTATCTGAAAAAGAATAAAAGAAAATGATCCCATTTACAATAGAATCCAAAACAATAAAATATTTAGGAATGAATTTATCTTAGGAGGTGAAAGATATCTATACTGAAAACTATAGGACACTGACAAAAAAAATTGAGAAAGACAGAAAAAAAAGAAAAGATGTCTTGTGTTCATGGATTGGAAAAATTAGTGTTGTTAACATGTTCGTCTGTAGATTTAATGCAATACAAATCAGATTGCAGTGGCATTTTTTTACAGAAATAAATAAAATATTCTAAAATTTATATGGAGCAACAAAAAACCCTGAATAGCAAAAGCAATCATGTGAAAGAAAATCAAAACTGGAGGAATCATACTCCCAGATTTCAAACTATGCTAAAAAGCTATGTTAATTAAAACAGTATAATACTGGAATAAAAATAGACACATAGACCCATGGATCATAATAGAGAGCCCAGGAATAAACTGCCACATATATATCCAACTGCTATTTGATAAGGGAGCCAAGAACATGCAATGGGAAAAGGACAGTCTCTTCAAGAAATGGTACTGGGAAAACTGTATAACCACATACAGAAAAATGAAATTGGACCCCTATTTATACCATTCACAGAAATTAAATTTAAATGGATTAAAGACAAATAAAAGACATGAATCCATAAAAAATCCTTGAAGAAAACAAAGGGGAAAACTTTCTTGAGTTTGGTCTTGGATTAGATTTTTGGATATAACATCTAAAGCACAAGCAACAAAATAAAACATAAACTATGTCAAATTAAAAAGCCTCTGCACAGCAAAAAAACAGTCAACAAAATGAAAAACCAACCTACAGAATGGGAGAAAATATCTGCAAATCATATGTCTGATAAGGGGTTAATATCCAAAATATATAAAGAACCCATATACCTCAATAGCAAAAAAGTAATAATCCAATTAAAAAATGGGCAAATGACCTAAGGTAGACATTTTTCAAAGAAGATATTCAAATAACCAATGGTATATGAAAAGTGCCCAACATCTCTAATGATTAGGGAAATGCAAATCAAAACCATAATGAGATATCACCTCACACATGTTGGAATGGCTGTTATCAAAAAGACAGAAAATAACAAGTGTTGGTGAGGAGGTGGAGAAAAATGAATCCTTGTGTTTTGTGGTGGGAATGTATATGGTATATCCACTATGGGAAACAATAAGGCAGATACTCAAAAAATTAAAAACAGAACTACTATATGATTCAACAATTCAACTTCTGGGTATATATCTGAAGGAAATAAAATCACTATCTTGAAGAGATATTTGCAACCCCAATGTCATTGCAGCATTATTTATAATAACCAAGACATGGGAAAAAACCTAAGTATTCATCAGTGGATGAATGGATAAATGAAATCTGTCATATATATGCAATGTAATACTATTCAGCCATTAAAAAGGAAATTTTGCCATTTGTGACAACATAGATGGAACCTGAGGGCATGTATGCTAAATGAAATAAGTCAGACAGCAAAAGACAAGTACTGTATGATCTCACTTATACATGAAATATAAAAAAGCAAACTTATAGAAACAAAGATTAGATTTGTGCTTTTTAGAGTCAGGAGTGGGGGTGGGAGAATTGGGTAAAGGTGTTTAAAAGGTACAACTTCAGTTATAAGGTAATAAGTTCTGGGGAAGTAAGGTACAACATGATGACTATAGTTAAATACGGTATTATATATTTAAAAATTGCTGAAAGAGTAAATCTTGAAAGTTCTCATGACAAGGAGAAAACTTGTTAGCTATATGAGATGATGGCTATTAACTAAACTTATTGTGGTGATCATTTCATAATATATACATGTGTCACATCATTATGTTGTACACCTTATACTATGTTGTATGTCAATTATATCTCAATAAAACTGGGGAATAATGGAATAGTTTCTACCATTCCTACATTCTCTAGAAAGTGGAAAATGAAGAGAACTTCTCAACTTATTTTTATAAGGGTAACATTATCATGCTACCAAAACTAGACAAGGACGTTACAAGAGAGACCATTTTAGACTGATATTTGTTATGAACATTGCATTCAAAAAATTTTTTATCATATTAATATATCTTTCTGGACAACATTGAGAATAGTGCATCTTGACTAAATGGGGTTTTACCCTGGAATTTAAGATTAGTTTATATTGAAAATCAATGTAATTCACTGTTTCAACAGAAAAAAAATAGAAAAATAAATAAGCAATTATCTTAATAGATGAAGAAAAAGCAACTGACAAAACTCAACATTCATTCATGATGACTTTCAACATAAATGAATAGAAAGTAACATCCCCAATATGATGAAGGATACCCACAAAGTAACCAATAAATATTATACTCAATAGTGAAACATTATCCTTGTTCACCTAAAGATCAACAATAAGGTAAGGATACACATTCTAACTGTGTTAAGCAAACTTATTAGAGACTCTAATCAGAGTAACTTTCAAAGAATAACTATCATGATGATTGGTAAGGAAGAAGTAAAATTATCTTTATTTGTAGATGATATTATTGTATAAATAAAATGTAAGAAATCTACCAAAAATACTAGAATAGATGACAATTCATAAGTCAAGGCACCAACTTCAATTGTTTTTTCCCTTTCCTGATTTTTATCATTTTACTGTAAAAAATATATAAATATATAGGATACTACAATTTTCTTAAGAAATGCTCACTGAATTATTTAGGGGTAAATGGATACAATACTTCAGAATTGCTGTCAAATTGTTTAGAAAAAAAGTAAATTTCTAATTTTTAATTGATTTTGAAAAAAGAGACTTCTACCAGTCTCTCAAATAGTTTAGAAGCAGCGGAGAGAGATATATAATAATAAAGCAAATGAAGCACAATATAAATACATGAGGAATATGTCTAAAGGATATGCAGATGTTTCTTGAACTGATCTTTTAACTTCTCTGTAAGTTTGCACTTGTTTCAAAATAAAGATTTAAGAAGCAACAAAATATATTTCTAAGATTGGTAAGAATAAATTTAACAAAGAGTGGCAAAATCCTAATACTGAAAACTAAAACATTGCTGAAAGGCATTAAAGAAGACCTAAAGAAGAAGCTAAGCCACATTCCTGAATTGAAAGGCTTCATGTTGTAGATGTCAGCTCTACTCAAATTGTACTATAGTTTCAATACAATATGAATTAAAATCTCAGCAGACTTTTTTTTTTGGTAGAAACAGACGAGATAGTTTAAAAATGCATATGGAACTACAAAAGACCTGACCAGCTAAATCAATACAGTAAAAAAAAAAAAGATAATAATTGGAGGAGTTGCACTACATGATTTCAGGAATAACCAGAAAGCCACAGAAACTTAGAGATTGTAGTGGAGGCAAAAGAACACACAAATAGATCAATTGAACTGAATAGTGTTTCCAGAAATAGATCTATATTTATATGATCAATTGATTTTCAACATAGGTGCCAAAGCAATTCAGTAGGGGGAAATGGCACTGGAACAATCAATAACCGGATGGAAAATACAATGATGGTTGACATTTCTTACACTATATTCTAAAATTAATCTGAGACACACTACAGCCTTAAATCTAAAAGCTAGTACTGTCAATCTTCTAGATGAAAAGATGGAATATAACTTCACTATATTGAATAGACAAAGTAGTCATTTATCGTAAAAGAAAAAAATAAATTAGACATCATCAAAATTAGAAACTTCTCATCAAAGACCCTATTAGGAAATCGAACAGCTAACCACAGACTGGGAGAAAATATTTTTCAAAATGTGCATATGATGAAGAAATATATACATTTCAATAATAAAAGGCAACCCAATGAAAAAGTCAAAATGTGTGAACAGAAACTTGTAAGGAAGTAACAAATTCATGAAAAAGTACTCAAAATTGTTAGACATTAGGAAAATATAGATTAAATCATAATGAGGTAACACTACATACCATTAAAATGAATAAAATTAAAACAACAACAAAAAGGGTGACAGTTTTAACTGCTGATGAGGATGTGGAGAATTGCAAATCTCATTCTTTGTGGGTAGAAGTGTGACTTTACTTTAAAAGAATGATTTTGTAGTCTCAAAGAAAGTTAAACACACATATATAAATATATATGTGTGTGCATATATATCTCAGGAGCTCCATTCCTAGATATTTGCATGAGAAATAAAAACCTGTTTCCACCAAAGGATTTGTTTAAAAAAAAGTCTTTTTTAGAGAAGCTTTATTCACAATAGCTAAAAACTGGAAACTATCCAACTGTCCATTAACAAGAAATGAATAAACAAAATGAGGCATATCAATACAATGACATTCCACTCTGCAATTTAAAAAGAAACAGAATACTGATACACTGAACAATATGAATGAATCTCAAAAACGTGGTGTGAAATAAGCCCCACACAAAAGAGTACATAATACATGATTCCCATTATCTGAATTTCTAAAACAGGCAAAACTAATCTATGGAAAAAGGTATGGAAGACTAATTGCCTTTTTGGAAACTGTGAAGGGGCACGAGGAAATGTGTTTGGAAATGTCAAGGTCATATATCTTGATGGGATGTAAATACATTTATCAAAACTCATCACATAAACTTACGATCTGTACATTTCACTATATGCAAATTTCACTTCAGTATTTTTAAACAATTTTTAAATGGTCTGTAAAAGATAGCAATAAAGAGGAAAAAATTTATCTGTGATTGGAATGATGAGCATAGATATGAAAACAAAGTTGATGCATCAGCCATTTACTTATTGGGTTTCACTGCCACTCTTTACATTTAGCTTGCATATATTAGAAAATTTATTTCAATTATCCTTTTTCATCTGGCTGGCGTATAGATTGACCAGGATTTTATCATTTATTTGTTAAAGTGTTCTGGATGCTTTCTTACTGAGACAATTACAAAGTCATTTAAAAATTGTTCATGCATATATGTATTCTAGTTAGAGAAAGCCTGCCATCTCTATATAGGGAAAATCTATATAGGTAAAGTGCTTCAATAGAAAAGATATAGGAACCCTATCATATTCTTGAATTGATACCTTATTGATATTCTATTATATTTCTGTTCCATTTATGGAGTTTAAAATTTTTACTTTTTACAATAATAGAAATAATAAGACAGATAGTTGCATGTGAAGTTTTGGACCCTCATGGATTCTAACAGAACTTAGTGACACTAATGAGCAGTGGCACTGATATATTTTTGTGTGTGTCTGTGTTTTACAGATATCAAGGGTGATTATTGCTGAAGTGTGACTAGAAAATCAAGGAATGATTTAGTTAGATGTTTTTCTGTTGTCTGTATATAGAGAAAATCTATTGGAAGAAAAAAGCCCTGAAAATGGAAAATGGTTAATTATAATGTAATAATAATATGGCTTTAAAAGAGGAAATTCATAAAAAAAAAAAAAGAAACCTATAAATAAATAATAATCATTATTTACAATTTGAAATGAGTACTTTTGCGTAGAGGTAAAATCTCTAACATATGATTTAGTTTTCTTCATTTTAATACTTTTATTATAGAGTCATTTTTTGCAGAGAACCACAAGATATTTCATAAGTTACTACATGTAAACAGCATTACTAAAATTTATTTTATCTACACATATTCAACTTGAGATGAAATTTGTCTAATTTTGCTTTTTGAAATATAATTTTGGTTCTGATCCTATGCAAGATTATTTTAAAGATACATAAAATTTTGCCATTTCAAAAGTTTAATTGTTTTCCCTAAGGGGAAAAAATGACTGTGGTAAGAGTGGATCGAATGTTGACAAAATGTCCACTTTTAAATTTTATTCCTGGCTGTTTGCCCAGTTTTTTGGAAGGACTTAATATTTGTTTCCTGATGATGCCTAGAGGTGAAAAGAGACAGTGTCTAGTGGTTCAAAACAGTTTGAATGAAGTAATCAAACGGAGCTGGAAAATGATCTTCTGTCTCTGGTTAAGTACAACTGAGAATTCTGAAGGATTTCACCAAAGAAAAGACTATAATTAAAATATCATTTCATCCCAATTCTCTACTTATTCATTCAGTTTAAATCAATAATGACAATGTGATCTCTCATGGTATTTCACCAGCTGCAGGAAGGAAAAAAGTGCCTATAGGATAACAGTGTAAAAAAGGTTAAATTGATGCGTGCTCATTTTGGTCTTTAGATGCTTCATGGAGTTAATTGTTTTGTTTCAGAAATATGAGATGACATCAGATACATGGCTATCTAAACAGGTATGGTATAGGTGGTCTCTTTATGTCACATTTTGTCCATCATGCCCATCCTGTTCACTCATTTGTTATGTATAACTTTTTCTCAAAAGTTATTTCAGTAGTATGAATTTAAGGCTCTGTTATGTTTGAATAAATGAGTCTTTTTCATTAAAATATTTATAACTTGGGCTCTATGACATCATTTGTGGAAAGATTACTTCTGTTTTTTATAGGACATAAATTGTAGAATAACTACCAGGATCCATTTTCAGGACCATTCATATAAGTAAATGTTTGTATAGAAGAAAGAGAAAAAGATGTGACCCATTAAAACTACAAACCATCAGCATTGCTCAAATCACCCAGAAAATTGACGAAACCTCCACATAAATTGGTTATGTGGAGATTATTCAGGTGAACATTTCTTTCCTTAGATATATCCTAGCTCATAATGCTAGCTTGTGATATAAATGAAGCTGGAATCCAGATGGTCACAGAAGAATAAACAAACATCTCCACAACATGCTTTCATACTGGACATTTCAGAAGGAAACACAAATAGATTATTCAAATATAGCTGAACCCATTTTACTACTAACTTCATCACTACTTTTTGCAAAGGGAAGTCTTTTGTTTGGCTTGTTTGGTTTTGATTTGTTTTGTTCTTTACAGTGCTTTTTTATTTTGTATTCTCTCCCTGGGTGTCATATACATCTGTGGTTTCAGTTACCACCACCAAGTGTATAGCCCCAGGCAACTCACTTCTGAGTTCTGAAATATCCAAGTTCATGCTTGGCATCTCCTCCTGAATCTATAAAAGTAACTGCACACTCCACAGGTGCAAACTGAACTCCTCTCTCTTCCAGTCAATCTGTCTTCTTATCATAGGAGTCAAGGACGTATTTATCCATCCAGCTATCAAAATCATAAACCTAGTGGGGATGTTTAAACACTGTCTTATCCTTATCTGCATATATTATTCATCACCAAGTTATTTTGATTTTACTCTCAAAGACCTCAAGTCAATTTACTTTTCTCCAATTCACAAACACCATACAGGACCAAACTACAGGCACTGCATTTCCTCCTTAACTGGTGAACTCTCAACCCTAGTTCCCCTTAGGAACCTGACAATCTGTTCTCCACACCGCAGACTGGCTGAGTGATCTTTTCAAAATATGTATTTGATTGTCACTACCCACAACACTCTCATATTCTCTCACGACTAAAACAATTTTTATCTCCCCTTTGTTCTACAGATAAAGACCAACATCCTTAAAGGGTCTACAAAGGATTAAGTTGAAAGCCTTTCCAGCTCTGTGTCATACCATCTTTTCTCCCATTTTCTCCATTAGCCCTCATATTCCCAGGACCTTTATGTGAACTCTTCCTTCTGAACAGAGTTCTCTCAACTACTTTCTTATGTGAAGGCTGCTCATTTGTCAAACCTCAGCCTAAATCACCTGCTTAAGAAGTCACCTCCTCCAACCACCCTAAACAAATCACATTCCCCAGTAAAAGTTAAAGTCAAGTGTAATCTTTATGTAACACTGATACACTTAGTTCTGTGATTTTTTTACTACATTCACAAGAGCAGGAAGGTTATTCATTTTTTGTTACCCACTGTAATACAAGTGCTTAATATGGAGTCTGGTTATAAGAAGAGATCCATATATACTTGTTGAACAAATAAAGAAAAAGAGTAAGAAGGATTGTGAATAGGCTAAACCTTTGCTTGTTCGAAGTATAGGCATGTCTATCCATCTATCTATCTATCTTATCTATCTATCTATCTATCATCCATCTATCATCTATCCATGGGTAACAATATGAACTATTTAATCTTAGTCAATGTACGAAATGAAATTGGGGAAAAAAAACTTGTTTTTTTAGCCAATAATGGACTCTTACAAAATTAAATTAGATTCTTAAAATAAAAATCATTGAAAACAATAACATAATGGATATGGATTTATTCTAAATTGCCTGTGTTATTAAACCTATTTTGCTACCATTTTAATTGCTAGTGACATTCATAATAGTCTAACATACAACAACACAATGCATCTTCTTTTGGGATTATGTTATCTACATTTTAAGTCCCAAATTTATGACTATTTAATAGAAACTTTTTAAAATAAAGAAACCAGTTATCAATTATTCAGTAAGAAAATGCAGGGAGTAGTTTGTCATGGTTAACTTTTTCTCCAAAAGCTCTAAGGGAATTTCAGGAAATACTTAGAATTCAATGAAATTTAAAGGATGAGAATGTATAATGAGATGAAGCAAGTTTCCAAAAAAATTAGAAATTTAATGTAATACTCATATGCTTGTTTTCTGGATAGTGAGAAGAGCAGAGAGAAGTGGGCACATTTGCCCTAGCTTTCAAGAGACTTATAGTTGGAATAACCAGTGTAAAAAACATTCGGCCAAGATGTGGACTTTGTTATCCTCAGCTCATTATCCTGTGTGCCATAAATACTGCCTTGCTTAAGGTCATAAATGTAGACAGTTAGACTGGCTCTACTTCTTTATTTGATTGCCCGAAAGGCTCTGCATAGAGCTGTATGTTTATAACTAGTTACAGTTCAATGGTGAAAGTTTTTAAACCTAGCAATGTATCGGAGATTATAATTCCCATCTACTCTTTAAAATGAACTATTTCTAAGGTACCAGAATTGGAGGAACAGGGACTAACATAAAAAGGACATTGCTCAGATATCCCCATACCTAATGTATTCTTGGAGCAAAGCACAGGAGGAGAATGTTGAATAAGGGAGAAGCCAATAGTTTGGAGTAAATGTGGTGGATAAAGTGATATGTGTAACAAATATTTTTGCCCATTGTACACATGCATTCATCTGTTCAATTATAAGAAGGTCACCTACTGTGTCCTAGGCAATAGAGCTAAAAAAGATAAAATTACAAAGTTAGTTTAATTATTACTTGCCTAGTGAAGGAAGTCAGCTATATAATAGAGTGTACTGAAAGCCATGATAGAGATGAATACAGAGTACTATTCAGAATCTCTGAGGAGAGATTTCCTAACTAGAAGAGACTCTCTAACTAAGGAAATTTGGAAATGGTTTCTGTTCTGAGTTTAAGTAAAAAATGAGTAAGATTTAGCACAAAAAGGACGACTGAAAGGTTAGGCCAGACAGAAGAAACCCTATGTGCAAAGGCAAAGAGAGAAATATTCCACAGGGGCAAGAGATGGAACATAGTTGAACAATGTGATTCACTCAGTCAAGTGTCTTGTCAGTATTTATTATATGTCTTGTAATGCAATTTTCCCATCCTTGAATTGTATTACCTCAGAGTTTTAAATTTATTACACATATCATCTTATATTTTCATGAGTGTCCATGAAGTAGACAAGGAAAGTAATATTTTTATGTTTCTATCATGGGATGTTATTACTGATAAAGCTAGAATCAGACTCGAGATTATTAAAATAGTTATTAATTTACATATTCATTCAGTAAATGATTATTAAGTACAATTTATGTGACAGTCACTGTCCTGGGTGCTGGAGACAAAGCAGTGAAGAATGGAGCTTACATTCTAGAGGAACACCTCCTACCTCTCTATCTACCTACCTACCTATATGCACATATACACATATCCATTCATGTACAAACAAATGTATACATACATAAAATATGTATGGTGTTAGGTGGTATGGAAAATAGTAGACAGTAGACAAAAGTGGGATGTGGGATTCAGACAGAGTTGGATGACCTGGCTTTCCTGATCACACTTTATATGGGGTAATCAGGAAACACCTCACTGATAACAGATATAAGAAAGAGGTGAGATCAAAAAAGATCCTTTTGCAGCAACATGGATGGACCTAGAGATCGTCATACTGAGTGAAATCAGAAAAAGACAAATATCACATAATATGGCTTGTATGTAGAATCTAAAAAAAGGATACAAATGAACTTATTTACAAAACAGAAATAGAGTCACAGATGTAGAAAACAAACATGGTTTCCAGGGGGGAAAGGGAGAGGGATAAATTGAGAGATTAGAATTGACATATACACATTACTATATATAAATAAATAACTAGTAAGGATCTACTTTATAGCACAGGGAACTCCACTCAATACTCTGTAATGGCCTATATGGGAAAAGAATCTAAAAAAGTGGATATATGTATATGTATAACTGATTCAGTTTGCTGTACAGCAGAAAGTAACACAACATTGTAAATCAACTATACTCCAGTAAAAATTTTTAAAAAAAGAAATAAGTTCCACCAAGAAAGGAAGGAAGGAAGGGAGGGAGGGAGGGAGGGAGGAAGGAAAAGAGAGAGAGATGAGAAAGAGCCAGACAAAGGGTAAAAACAAGTGCAAAGGCACTGGAGCAGGAAAATGCAGGAAGCAGGAGAAGGAAGGAAGAGGAGAGCAGGAAGAGAGTGGAGGGTCAGATCATCTAAAAATAGTTGTGAGCCATTCTGAAGACCTACTGAGGAAACTATACCAAAGCCTTTCTTTATACCATATGTATAATCACTCTCACTAATCCAAAAGAAAGAACTCGATGTTTTGTTACAGAGACCGATTTTCTTAATGTTTCCCCTGGAGCAAAAGAAAGCAATCTATATGTATATCATCCATCATTTAATTTTAAAAAACAATTGTATTGATTTAACATGCTACTAGAGTTTAATTAAAAAATCATCAAATGGGCATCTGTGTTTGTGTGTTTGTGAAGGGGTGAGCAGTGAGGATGGGAAATTTGAATTAAATTATTTTCAATGGATTCCTTCCAATTTTGCAGCCTTTTCATTTTTGTATTTACAGTAAATTCATGTGTACATCATCAGAAATGTATCTTCAATAACTTGAGTTGTTGAGTAAAAGATTTCAGAAAAATGTATTAAATATTATATGTTAGAAAATTTTCTAAATTAAAAAAATGATTTTGATAAACTGGTGCAGATGTTAGCATTTTCTTTATTTTTGAAAGATAAATTTCTAAACACAATCATATCATATGTGAAGATATGAAAGTTCTTTTCTGAACCAATTTAAAAAGTGTCTTCAGTCTAATTGTAAATCATTTCTATCCAGTATGCAGGAAACTTTCCCATCCATCTCATCACTCAAACACACACATATGCCCAATGCATCATTGCGTTCACTTTAAAACATACTGTGATACTTTTATCTTTTAAATAATTTGACAATTTGCCAAACTAACCTTAAATCAATTATTGGTCTATTCCATGCATGTATTAGCAATAGTTGGAAGTACAATTTTCAAATGCCCTTTTGAGATTGTTGCATGCGCTTCTATATTTTAGAACGAGGAGCCCGTGTTTTCTAGAGATGGCAGCAAATTCTTTATGACAGTTCCTGTTAAGCAAGGGGGCCGTGGAGAATATAACCACATAGCTATGTTCCTCATCCAGGTGAGTGCTGGCTTCTTTCTGTGGTTTGGTTTCATTCCATCATGTTCATGAAAGTCCTTTTCGTGTGGTATTCTGCACCTACAGTTAATACCTGTGAAGTCCAGCCATATATCCAACTTGGATGTTTTAGGAAGAGGATCCCCATGCTTAGCCATAAATTCAAGCTGTACACAAAACATTTTCAACACTCAATAAAATTTAGTGAGCTACACATGTGTGCTATGAGTTGAGAGCCTTGGGATATAGAATTTAATAAATGGAAAGTACCCAACCCCTACTTTCCAAGACCTGAGGAAAATCGAGAGACGATTTTTCATTCAACGAATATATATCATCTATTTGGTACAAGTAATATTTTCAGTGTGTTATAAAAGTTTTAAATACCTGAAGCAATCTAAATGTCCATCAAAAATTGAATAGTTAATAAGTTGTAGTATACCCACACAAGGAAATGCAGGGCAGATTTTAAAAACCAGGATAAAATAGATTTCTTATGTGTCGTCAAAGATAAAATCTGTGTTATATTTTTATGGACCTTTTGATAAAAAGAGGATAAAATGTTATTTTTCCTCTACATTTCAAATGAATGTTAACCATTTTATACAGTTTTACCTAATTATAAAAAGAATCAGTGAATTCACAATAAGTAATTTAAATATGGCAAGGTTAATGAGTCAATTTGAATCTAATTGACAATAAAAATATTCATGAGAAATAAAGTTTCCTTCAAAATCAAATAAAAAGTCTAGTCTCACAGGTAAACGTTAATTTATAAAGATAAAACATTGTGGATAAATTGGAATCTTTGAGAGTGTTATAAACAAACTAGCCAAGAATCAATTTCATACTTACTAAGTATAGAATAAATATGAATGTGGCAAAAGATCCCTAAGCAACCTGATTACTTTTATGTTCCTAGAACCTTCAAGTCTTGTGCATATTCTCCAATTTTTACCATTATCCATATATGTATTTACATTGGGCAGCTCAGTACCTTGAATTTTTAAAATCTGTCAGTAGCTTAAGAGGCAACCCTTGTCCAAGATCTGTACTATTAAAGTAATTGTCATGATTTTAACTTTAATTTTAATCAAAGCTGAAATAAATAATTTGACCATACATAATCTCCACAATAGCAATGTAGATTAATTTTCATAGTATATTATTAAATTGGAAAAATAAGTTATAGACTAATATGTAATGTGATCTCATTTATGTTTTAAATAAACGAAAGCATTTATATATGAATAAAAATTTTTGGTGATTCTGTATTCAACTATTAAATGATTGTATCAGACAGGTGAAATTAAGGGAACATATTTTGGTTTTTATGTGAACTGGAAGAAGTTTCACCAGCAAATTGCTTTACCTGATTAACTTTTGCTAGCTAATCATAAACTTCGTTATCATAAATACTGGGGAAATATTTCCGCCAAAAGAATAAATAACACTTTCCAAATCTTACAATTGACTGTGGTGACATCTTGTTGCATTTTTAAATATCAGTATTTATATTCAAGAAGTTGTGTAAAAACCCAGGTAGTCAAAATTACATACAAATTGTGACTATTTATAAGATATAGTGAAAGGTAGAGAAAGATGTATAATACATCTATCCATATATATATATAATTCTGAGATTATCTATTCAACAAAATAAGAACAGAAATGCTGTCTTTTAAAAAGTGTGGGGTTGGCAGAGCGGAGGTAGGAGATGAAGATGTTGGCACGTAGAAATTGAGATATTTATGCACATAACAAAAGTTTCTTTACAAGCCTTGGGAAGAAATACCTTCTGTCTCCCAATCAAACCAGTCTGAAATGCAGTCTAATTCATTATTTCTGAAATGTTCAGAAGAACAACTTCATAGAGCAGATGTGTTTACTTTGTTCCTCTTCCATATGGAGATTATAACAAAGCTTCCATTGAAGTAGAAAACGTTTTAATCTATTCTGGCTACGGTTCAGAGAATTTGTGGTTTGCCTCACTGAGAAATAAACATGACTGCATGATTATTTACAGATATTTTGGCAATGTGGCTAAAATTAACTTACTTTGTTAATGAATCAGAGGTCAGTGCTTAGGTAAATACAATTTATTCTTAAGTTTATATACACACACAATTTTAGTAAATAGTTTGAATCTCTTTGCCTCAATTTTTAAATAGCTAACAAAAAAAGCTCTTTTATGAATTTTTTATGATTGCCGTATTGATATATATATATATATATATATATATATATACACTATAAAAATTTGTAAAATTCTAAACTGAGTAAACTAAACAAAAGATTATGTAAAATCAGGGACTTCCCTGGTGGTCGTAACCAAAAAGTAAGAAAAAGAAAAAAGAGTATATAAAATCAAACACAGTCTCATCACCCCAGACTTGCACACTGCAAATCAATTGTTGTATCTATTTCCAATTTCTTTTTACATTAAAAATATATCACTTTTTCTTAAAGTGTGCAATCAAAGCATATATATTGATTTGTAACATTTAGAGAGTAATTTATGAGCATTTTCTCACATCATTTGCATTAATATTTAATATTATTTGTAAATGTGATTTTAATAGCTATTCAACATTCTGTCTAGTAAATATATTATACTGTATTTAAATGAATTAATTTTCATCATCATATTTATTTCTAGTTTTGATACCAAAAATGATTCAGAGATAAATGTTCTTACCACAAATATATATTTCTAGATGTCAAAAGTTACCTAGGCAAAGCATATGTGTACATATATGTATTTGTTTAGGTTTTGATATGGAATGTGAAACTGGCCCTCCAAAAATGGTGTACTAATTTACCGTCTAAACAGTAGTGCATAGCACCAGTGATGACTTTTTACCCCCTCTTCCTTCCCTTGATACACCAGAGGACTCCACCTAAATTGATATGCCCAGGGAGTGAGAAATGACAGGAACAGAGAACTTGGCAGCCGTCAGGAAGACCACCTTTGCAGTACTTGATGCTTAGCTATATTAGAGAGCTTCCCCATCGACTGCAAATATGTTCATCTGTTTGAAGTATCTTACTAAATGAAATTAGTAAATTTTTGCAAACATTTTTCTCTTTTACACAATCAGTAGGTAAACATAAAACATTAATTAGAGACCAGGCTACAAAATTAGTGTTTCAGCATATTTTCAATATATAGATTGATGGTTGGCCTTACAAATATTTTAGTGGTTTTTTCCCCTCATTTATAAGACTTATGCTTGTTAAAATAATTCCAAAAAATAAAAAATAGAAAAAAATTGTGTTTTCCTCCAGTCTACTTTTAAACATGATTATAATTTTATGTAAAGTACAGTATTTTATCCTATTTGAATTTAAATTTTAAAGCATAATTTTCCCATAGTGCTAAACAATTTTGAAATGCAATTCTTTTGAATATTAATATTTAGTTGACTGGGTGTACCTAGTTAACCATTGTTGTTCAATGTTTAATTTAGTGGCAATTTACTGCAACTATAGATGTCACTATACATAAAGATTATTTTTATTATGAATTATTTCTTTAGTTGTGGTTAACAGAACTGGAATTCCTGAATCAAAAGTAAAATATTTCTAAGGCCATATATATTTATAAATATATATATATATATATATATATATATATATATATATATATATATATATATATACACACATATATATTTCCAGATACTTTCTATATGAATATGTGAAAGCAAAATTTATAAGTAGGGTTTATCTACTTTTATATATTCCATTAAAGATAATAATAAAAATAAAAACTGGCTATTCCAAAAATCTTTATAGCTAAAATAAATTTCTTTCTGAGTAGAGTGTGGAGTATGCAGTATTCATATCAGTTTACATAGTTTCTGAATCAAACAATGATGCAAAGCTTTTTTTACAGCAGACCACTTCAGATCACTTCAGATATTTCCCTCTCCCCTTTTCCCCCATAGAATTCTTTATGTAAACTTCTAACTCCTGAATTCCCATATTTGGAACCATAATATCCTATATCTTACAATGTAAGTTGCAGTCAAGAGAAAGTTTTTTGTCAAATACATGGCTGCCTTTTCCCCCTCTAATGTGGGATAAGCAGAGTGTCAGTCATGTTAAGTGGTTCAGATTTATAAGCATAAGCAATTGCCCTGTTATCTTCCAAAACTGTGTTAAATGAAAAATTATATATATTGGTGAATTCATTCACTTTTTCTATTCAGCAATACAAAGTTTTGCTCATGAGAGCTGATGATTTCACTTGGAACAATTTTAAATGCCATTATTCATTACAAATACTGTAGAAAATAGCATGCCCCCAATCCACAATTCTATCACCCAATCAACCCAATACAATTTTTTCATTACATTTCACTGCTGTATCTGATTAGGACATTGTCTGAAAACAATTAGTTCACCTCACATGATGAATAGACAATAAATTAAAGCATGCTATTTTTAAGCAATACAATATTTCCATTATTTAGAAGCTGTAAAAGTTAAACAGAATTTACTATAAGAAATTTGAATGAACAGTGTATAATCAGGTGAAAAGCACATGCATCATTAAACTTTTACTGATACCAATATGTTTCCAACTTATAAATAGATACATAAAATTCATATTGAACTTGCTGAGTAAGATAAAATCTCTGCCAATCCCAGGAGAGGTGCCTGAGGTCTAATGTCCCAAATAAAAACACTTTATTTCCTAGATTTTCAGCTCTTTTGAAAATGAATGAAATTACTAGTTTTATTGCTGCCCTTCTAAAATTAAAAGTGAAATATGAGTTCAATTTAAAGTTTATTGCCATGTTGCCCTTGTCAAAATTCCACAGTGGTTTCATATTCATAATCAGTGTTTCTCTTCTACTAAGTGAATATAATAGAGATCATGGTGGCACAGAAAGAAAGAATTATTTCTGTGAAGTAAAATGATTATTCTTTCCTGCTTTGTTAAATTACCTTTCCTGTGATTATATTTCTGCTGAAGGTGGATGGAAAATTAATTGGGGTACAGACTAGTCAAGTCCCTTGATATTTATTTTGAATTTACTGTATTGTCATCTACCATATTCTGATTGGTATTGGGACTATTTACCTAGAGTCCAGATCAAACTTAATATGCTATTATTAGAAAATAGCTTACAAGTCTTATAACTATATAACTATACAAGATAGTCTATGCTATTACATGTAAAATGGAGTGAAACTTATTCCCCAGCCCAGAGTTGCCCTGGTAGATATAAAGCAAGCAGAGAAATTACAGATGTTTGAAGTAAAGTCCAAAGGTTGTGAGGTTGTTATCATGGCTTCCAACAAGAGATCTTTTACTTCTACACTTAGAAACACATTTTGATCCGAGATGCATCATTGAATGTGTAATTTTTATTCTCTGTACACTGTGTTCAAACATTTTTCAAAGCATTGGATTTTTGCTCATGATCACTTTTAATGTGGCCACTCTTCTGTCCTTAAAACACACACACACACACACACACCCCAAAATTCTCTGAAAAACAGAGAAAGTATAAGCAATCTAGAAATCTGTGAACAAAATGCATCTCCAGATATGTACAAATATTGATCAAAGTTTCTTTACTCTTTAATGTTTTGAGATTTTGTTCATCTTGAAATTGGGCACTAAAGATGCACTAAAACCTGAGATCTTAGTCCTGTCCTTGGTCCATTCAAAACAGGATCTGAAAATGAGTAAGTAGGACTATCTACTGGGTTGTTGTCCTGTGGGAATTTGGCAATAAAATATATGACTTCAGGACTCCATGCCAACCTTCAGACTGTGCTTGTCTCAAATCTCAGAAATTTGGTTTCATCTTTGCATTTATACTTTTATTCAGCAAATACTTGTAAAGTGCCAGAATGCATCAGACAGCATATGAAGAAGTTAAAATAAAGAAGTCACATGCTTGTTGTTGACCTTGAGCAGCTAGAAGTCTAGAGAGCTCCCTTTAAGAATAAGGAATAGATGATTTAGGAAGATGCTAAAGTACAGATGTGTACCAATAAGTCACTTATTGTTTTTTTGAAGGAAGATTCTAATACTACATATACATTATGGAATGACCTTTTAGTTTCTGCTTCCAGTAGTATAAGAAAGTAGATATTTAATAAAACTCTCCCACATCAAAAATCCTAGATTCTAGATATATTTATACCAAAAATGCATTTGAAGTATTATTTAGCTGATAGATTACACTCTCTGAAAACAATGCAATTGAATTAGAAGTGAATAACAACAATTATAACTTTTAAAAAGTTTGAAAATAAAATATAATTTTTACATTTTTCATGGGTTAAATTATATATATTATTTATTATTTTATAATATAATTATACTATATTTATACATATATATTCAAATGTAGAAGAAGGACATGAGAAACTCAGTAGTAGAATTTAATGAAATAGAAAGTAAAGATAAAGGGGTTTGGCCAAATAAACAGTTGGTTCTTTGAAAAAAAATAATTCACTCTAGAATGTATAACAAACCTAATTTAAAAAGAGGACAAGCCCCCAAAGTATAAATAATAGAAAGAAGGCATAACTGCAAATTTTAAAATGTTTTTTAAAATACTATGAATAACCTATGTCAACAAATTTGAAAGCTTGAGTGAAATGGATAAATTCTAGAAAAAAGAAATACCAGGTTTGATTTAAGAAACAGACAACCTGAATTGTCCCATAATATTGAGGAAATAGAATCAGTGTCTTAAAATGTATTCAAATCAGGCACAGGTAGTTTTTTAAAGGTGGGTTCTACCAAATATTCAAAAGCCTTAGAAATTTAAACATAAAGGGAACTTCTTTAAGCTGACAAAGGTATTAATCAAAAGCTTAGATAATATAACATAATCTATAGTGGAAAATTAGTACATTTCTTTTAAAAATCAGCATTGAGAAAATGAATCAGAATGAAGTAACTTGAATATGCACAAAACCAAAGATGACAGTTTTTAAAAATTACCACCTAAGAAAGTAAAACAAGAAAAAAAACTTGATAGAGGCATCTCTTAGAATATTGTTGGTAAAAGAAAAGGTGAAAACTAGTGGTAGAAATTAAGAACTCTACAGAAAAAAAATATTATCCACTCCTAATGGTGTCTCATTAGGGTGCTTCTCGGGATATTAGTTCTTAGGGAACTGTTAATAGCACTCCTTAGAAACACTGCTCCTTTAGGATTCAAGGGAGTCACCTAATCCTTCACCATTCTTAAGCATCTATATCCTGGAAAATCCAAGATACTTATAAAGAACAAAATATGGTTGGCAATATGGCAATAGATTTACAAAATTACTATATGAGGAAAACAGAAAGTAGAATAAAATTTTTCCAATACATAAAGACACTTTTCCTGAAGAAAAACAATGATGAGGCAGAAGAATTCTATAAAACAGTACTCCAAAAAGAATGACTATTATTATCAAAAAGAATGAATTATTATCATTAAATAAGCATATGTAGACATAATATAATAAAGTGAGAAATTCAAAACCTAGAAAAGGCCTCATAAATTAGAAAGTAAAGTTTTAAACCAAAAAGTGACAGATTTCAGGAGGAAATGGAAAAGATAATACAAAATAATAACAGAAATAATTAATTAAAAGATGACCACTGGTAAATAGATATTTCTGAAAATATACTAATGGATAACAAGAAGACACATAAAAACAGCCAATAGAAAGAAAGAAAGTAGAAAGGATCTGAGTTAAGTTAGGTAAGACAAGGAAATAAGATCCACCTGATATTTAATTGGCATTTTTATAGAAGATAAGCAAAACGTTGGAAGAGAGGTAACACTTAAAACCATAATCCAATGACAAACCAGAACAACAAAAGTTCTAGAAACACAAAGTATCTTTGGGGGGGGGGGTGGTGATAGAAAAATATTATTAAAGGTATTAATATAAAGATGACATGTAAAGTTAAAATAAAACCTAACACTGGATTTCAAAACACTAAACAGACTACAAAAAGACTGCCTACAAAAAACTCATTAAACATAATATTCAAAATAAACATATAAAATATGATAGAGTTTTTAGAAGGGTATCAGTCATACCAATAAATGTAAATTGGCCTAACTTATGTCCTAAAATTTTAAAAATATTTTTTAGATCGGCTCATGAAACAGAATCCAGTTCAATCCTTTATGCAAAATATACATCTTAAACAAAATGATTCAGAAAGGCTAAAATCCTGATACCAAACAAGAAGAACTGCTTTCATGTTCCAAAGCATTAAGACCACCAAAAGAAGAGGCTTTATAATGTTCAAGGCCACAAATCACAAGGGAGATATAATAGTCAATTGTCTGTATCTATGCCCCAGATAGATGGCTACCTTTATAAAACAGAAATGCCAGAAACTACTTAATATGTGGAAACCTTATTGTACCATTCATTCTCAGTTCAAACTGAGTCAAGTGGACAAAAAATTAAGTAAGGTTATAGATATAGCATATATAATGTGTGTATTTATGTATTTATGTTTGAACACATCTAAACAAGAGTTACTATATATCTGTTTCAAATGTATGTGGAACTTTGTCAAAAGTTGAACGTTCATCAGGTCATCCATCTAAAAAGCTCAGTAAGTTCTACAAATTAGAAATTAAATAAAAGCATGCTATAATCACAAAGTAATACGTCTAGAAATCAATAATATATTTTAACAGGTTTTCCAACTAAGTAATTTTTAAAGTAAATCTAATTAAACAATTTACTGGAGAATTCAAGTCAAAATTCCAAAATTTATAAAATAATAATAAGAAAAAGAATGGCAACACTTTATATCAGAATAAGTTGTCAGAATAAAAATCGTAACTTGACAAACTTATAAAAATGAAAATGGAAGAATGAAATAAGTTGAATTTCCAACTCAAATAGAAAATTATCAGCAAACTGCAGCATACATTAGAAAAGGGGGAATGATTAAATTTGAAGCAGAAATGAAGTAGTTTATAAATAGAAAAAGGTAGAACTAATAAGTGAAAAAATAATGTTTACCCTTTGAAAACACGTGCACACACACACACACACACACACACACAGGAGACAAGACACATGCTCATCCAATCAAAGAAAAAGAGGGAGAAAGCAAACTGGTATAAAATTAGAAATGGCTAATGGGAAATAAACAAAGGGCATTTGAATAAATCGTAAGAGACTATTTTGCAGAACTCTATGTCGATTCGTTTGAAAATTTAGATGAAATGAAAAATTTCATGAAGAAATACATTTAGAACTGTCCCCAGGAGAGATGCAGAGCTTAAACTGATTAATGACGTAGAAGAAGCAGAATGTTATCAAAGAACTACACCGCAAGTGAGCGCCAGCCCCACATGGTTTCATAAAAGAATCTTATTAGACTTTCAAAGGCAATGCCAGTAAAATTTAACTTGTCTGTAGAATAGGTTTTCTTTGCAGTTGCTGTAAAAGCCTTTTACAAAATTTAATACAATTTCTGGTTAAAAATATATATATAAATATATATATATATATATATATATATAGGAATTGGAGATAATTTCTTAAAGTGATAAAACATGTATACCTCAGCCCAAAAGCCAATCTGGTGTCATTCCCATCAAGGTCAGGAGCAAGGGAGGATGCACACTATCTCCACTATTATGTAAAATGACTTTGGAGGTATTAGTTAATGAGACAAGAATAAACAACCAGCTGTAAGATTTGGAAAAGCATTTAGTGAGACAGCAGGATAGATATTTAGCATACAGAAATCAATAGCTTTCATATATGCAAACAATAACCAATTGGAAGGTATAATGGAAGAGAGGGGCCTTTAGACAATAGCAGCAAAATATAAAATACTTAGTAATAAATATGAAAATGAAATTATATGAAATGTACAAAACCCATATGAGGACAACATTAAAACATTCTGGAAAGACATAAAGTAGACTTGAACAAATGGAAAAATATCTATGTTCTTCTAAAAAATAACTGAAGATCATAAGATCAGTATTAATTATAAAATTAATAGTATCCCAATAAGATATTCCAGTAAGTTTTTATTTGCTTGAACTAGATATGCTTATTTTTAAGCTTCTTTGGGAAAATAAAAATGTAGTATTATCTAGGGAAATCCTAAAAAAAAGAACAATGAGTGGGTGTGAGTCCTAAATAATATGGATGTTAAAAAAAAATCTATAACTAAAGTGTGTGGTATTGGGACGTGACTTAACAGAGATAAATGTAATAGTATAGACAGTACAGAAATAGACTCAGGTACATATGGAAATTTAATATATTATAAAGGTGGCATTTCAAACCACTGAAAAAATAAAGTTTTTATAAAATCATTTTAGGAAAACTGAATATCCCTTAGGAAAAAGATAAAAGTAGTTCCAGACTACCACCATAACTCTAAAATGACAAAGCTCTAACTTTAAAAATTAAATCTTACCTGTACTAGGAGAAAACATCAGTAAATTCTTTGTAACCTTAGTTTGAAGAAAGCCTTTAAACTACGCATCATCACTTAGAAGTAATATAAGAATACGTTGGTAAACTTGATTTTATAAAGAACAGAAAAAAAAAATTGGAAAAATGCTATCACAACCAATGTCAACACAAAATGACAAACCAGGAGAATATATTTGCAGCATATACCTCACATAAATGGATATAAAGACACAAAGAGCTCTTAAAAAATAAATAGGACCAGAATACAAAGAAATCTGATCGAATAGATAACAGAGACAAACATTAGCAGAGAGTCAGATAAAACAATTATGCAAATGGCTTATTATATATTATATATTATATGTATATATATAAGCATTTGTACATATATAGATAAATATAGATGCTCAACTTTTCTTCCAAGCGAAATGCAAGATGAAAATACACTAATATACCTGTCACAAGTTGAGTGTCACGGGAAGCCAACTGTGAAATAAAGATTAGCCTGCAGGCCAATTATTGCAGAGATCAATAACTCTGGAAAGGAGGAAAAGAAAGCGACATGGGGCAGAAGAATTTGAGTGGCAGAGCCATCTGAATGAAGGTTTCAGCTAACCCCACAGAGAGTTCTGCACTGGGATAGCCCTTCAGAGAAGTCCCAGGTTAGAGCAAGAGGGCCAGGCTTCTATATCGCAATATTGATCAGGTTGTCCTTTCAAGGGCTGTTGAAAAGAGGTATGATCTTGGGTGAGGCCATTTTCTTCAGTTCAGGCCGTCCCCAGACTGACAGCTGAGAGCCTTCTTCCAGCAGGACTTCCAGCCACTGGAGAGGTAGGTCCTTCCTTCTAGAAGGGAGTTCTGGTTGGCATATCATAGCGTCTAGCACAGCAACATTTCTCACTTGTCAGATTAGCAAAAATTCAAACAATGAACAACATGTTCTGTAACATGTTCATGGGAAGACTGTACTTTCAGGGATCATTTCTGTAGGTCGTTATATGTCCATCGGAAAACAGGCACCTTATACATTACTGGTAGATGTGCAGAATGGTACTTTCCCTATGGAGGAATATATCCTGAAGATATTTCCCTACACATTAAACCACAAACAAACATATATACAGGGTTAATCACTAAAGCATTATTTGAGATAATAATCACTATAGATTATTTGCATTACTGGAGGCTAGTTGAATGAAGTATGGTACATCCACACAAGGCAGAACTATTTAAGAATTAAAAAGAAGATATATAACAATTGATATAGAGCACGTCCCACGATCTCTCTAATTTGTACATATATATGTAATTAGATTAGCATTTATATTTATAGTAATAAAATATTAATTTTTTAATTATAAAAATCTACCCCCAGAAAAGAAGGATAAATAAGAACCAAATGAAGAAAAGTTTTTTCTATGTGATGAGAATGGGGTGAGATCAAGACTTCTGTCAATGTATATATACACATATTTATACTTTATTTTTGACCATGTACATACTTTAAAATAAAAAGAATGAGGACATCAAAGCTTAAGCTTAAATTGAAATACTAAGAGAAGATAATGCACCTAAATGTAAATCAAACTGATATGAATTTTAACTGAGGTGTGACTAAGAACACACACATACACCTACACACAGAGAACATATGGACATCTGTCTGGCTGCCTATCTATCTCCTCTGCCTATCTATCTCCTCTGAAAAGGTCCAGAGCTAATAACATTAGAGTAGTAATGAGCACACCTAAGCCCAGATCTTATATCATAATCCAGTAGAAAATATTCATTGGAAAAATTATTGATTATGGATATGGGAGATAAGAAGTGATCTTAGAACATCTTACTGTGCAGAAAACAAGGAAGTGCTCTAAAACTAACATAATCATTTCCAAAGAATAGAGGGGTTAGCTTGAAGGGGTCCCACTAACCAAATTTTGTCAATTTCAGCAGCATAAAGAATGGCAACAACAACAAAATAACAGTAATGGAATGTAACACATCATATTAAAAATGTTTATAGTAGTATGAGGAAGAGGGAGATAAAGAGAATGAACACATGTGAGGGGAAAAAGTAGGGAAAGTTCTTTTTACAGAAGAATACCACCTAATAAATATAGAATGGACGTTAGAGTTAGAAAATCACTTCCAAATGATAATTTGCTCAGGGAAAGGTCATGAATGGATGCCAAAACTACTGAGTGGAAAGTCATGGAGGAAAAGCTATTCATGTAATGTGCAAGCATCATCCCACTTTTAACTACGGGGCAAAATGTACTTTACAGTGGATATATATCAGTTACCTTGTAAACAGCATTGTTAAGAGTGGGAAGAAGTGTAATGGTGTGTTTCTTAATATGAAGCATAAGAGGTATCCAATATCACCTATATTATATTCTTGCCAAAAATGTGAGCCTAAATTATATCATTAAAAAAAATCAGATAAATCCAAAATGCTCTACATATCAGACCACTGGACCAAGAGTCTTAAAAATGGTCAATGTGGACTTCCCTGGTGGTCCAGTGGTTAAGACTCCACCCTTCCAATGAAGGGGGCACGGGTTCAATCCCTGGTCAGGGAAGTTCCGCACGCCACATGCCGCAGCAATCCCCGCCCCCAAAATGGTCGATGTTGTAGAACTCAAGAAAAGATAGGATAACTTTTACTTTAAAAGAGACTAAAGAGGTGACAACCCAAAGCAATTAGGTAGATAGATAGATATGTAGATAGATAGAAAGATAGATATAGATATATAGATATGGAGATATTTGGGTTACGTAGGGCAGTGTGGAAATTAGAATACAGACTATATAGATGATATTAATGTTGTTATTCATAGGTGTGATATGCAATTTGCTTATATGAGAAAATACTGTTAATTTTGAGAGATACATACTGAAATATTTAGAGCTGAAATAGTCTGATGCTTTCAACTTCCTTTCATATGATTTAGCATATGAAGAAAGGGGGAGGGCAAATATTCAAAATGTTGATGTTTGGTGAATCTAGGTAACGGTTTTATGGGTATTCATGTACTATGCATTAACCTTTCTGTAGATTTGAATATTTCCTTAAAAATAAAGGAAGTGAATGAGATACAATTTCACACTCATTAGTTTGACAAAAAATTAAATAGTCTGATGTAATTAACTGTTGGTGAGGAAGTGGAGAAAATGTGGAGCAACAGAAACTCACATTGCTAGTAGATTCTAAATCGGCACAACTTCGGAAAATAATGTCACTATTGAGTTAGGTAGGAGGCATTTATCTTTTGACCAAGCAATCCCATTTATCAGTGTTCATCTCAAGAAAATCCTGCCACGTGCACCGGGAGACAATAAAACTGTTCATAGACAACTTGTTTTTAAGAGCAAAAATTTGGAAAAACTAAAATGTCAAAAAATAAATAAATTTTACTGTGTTCATACATACAATAAAATACCATATAGCAATGAAAATAAACTATGGCTACAAGGGTCAATGTGATCTCAGAAATAAACTATTGATGATCTCATCATCAATAATGATGATATTTAATGATCCCAGAAATAAATTATTGAGTGAAAATAGCAAATCATATAGCAATGCACATCTGTAAAGGTTAAAACAATATAACAGAATCTATTTGGAATGAAGTTTGTTTGAAATATTTTATTTAAAGCTTTCCAAACTGCATAGCTGTCGATCATTTAGATGAGAGTTAACAAGGTCCTGTGTCTGTACCAAATGCCCCGATGACTTCCTGTGTCAAGATGATGATGCACACGTAATCCTCACCTGGAGATGTTTTCTGAATGGTTTTCCTACAGCGTAGGAATAAAGGCACCATCTTACCTGCATCTATGTTTATGCACATGTGGATATATTCTTGAGCTTGAAAATGAGAAACTCAACATTAGCTGAGAACTAAAGAATTACAAGTGATACAGGCAGTTAGTACTTTTGTGCTGACCAGAGAGTTGCTGTATAAATAAGAAGAAAATCAATATATTCTATTTCTTTGCAGAGTAAAAGTGAGCAAATTACCGTGCGGCATCTGACATCAGGAAACTGGGAAGTGATAAAGATCCTGGCGTACGATGAAACGACGCAAAAAATGTGAGTGTTTTTGGTTCTCTAGTCAGGTTGGAAGTCACTGTTGTCAAATGCAATCTTTTCTGCTAGATTTATATTTTGCTTACCATGGTCCTAATCCAAGTAGCCTGGCCATGTAAAGAACAACCTTTTCTTTAAGATTCTCCCTATACTTCACGCAGAGAGATACTTAGCCGCACAGACACATGCACACACACACACACACACACACACACACATGCGCATACTCAGAGAGATTGAGAGAGATCATGGAAAAGTGTGACAATATTTTAAGAAAAAAATATGCGTTTCCCAAATGGATCAAGTCCTGCCGTTAAATAATAGAAGAGCTCTTGCCTGTTCTTTGACAGTGTGAAAATTCAGGTGAAAACTCGGTGTGGAAAAAATTGATTGGTGCCTGATGTTTGTGTTGTTTTCTTTCATGGGCAGTTACTTTCTGAGCACCGAGTCGTCTCCCAGAGGGAGGCAGCTGTACAGGTAAGCAATGTGAGAGGATCTTCCTGCACAGGCTGATTCCTCAGGGGCCATCTACCCAGCATAATGATGGGATGGGGAAATCTGAAGTTTCATTTTTGGTATGGCTAGGAGAGAACCAACTCAGTATGACAAAGCCTCACCCTCTTGGCCCAGTCCCTCAGCTCTGGACCACTGTGAGCCTGAAGAGTTGGAACTGAAGTGGAGACCATCTTATTCCTCCTTTATTTTTTCCCTCATTTGTTTTTACAGTCTCAAAATATCTTTTTTTTTTTTTTTTTTTTTTTGAGGCTTGCTTTTCTCAACTACCCACATCACAGACATTTACATATTTTCCCCAGTAGGCTTTTCTTCTGCTACGCCTCATTTTAAATTTTCAGGGGATTAATATTGTACACATGTGATGTATTCCCGAACAAAATAAAAGCATTGTGAACATTCAGTAGAGTGGATCAAGTGGCAGTTTCTCTTCCCTCCCCCCATAATGTGTATAATCCATTGATTGTTATTTAACCAGGAATGGTCCTTGCTTACTAAAATAAAGCAGTGGATTTTCATCTGTCCAACTTTCCCGGATGAAAAGTTATATTCATAAAACGGGTTAAGGTCATACCTATTTAGTATTAAAAATGTCTCCTCACTCAGAAAGCTTTCACCAGGACCTCCCAAGAATGACTTTTATTTTTGTCTGGCAAGCAACTTACAATTATAGACTCATATACACTTTCTAATTTCACAGATCCATTTTTAAAGTGTCAAAACTGCCATGGCCTATTCTCAGTGGAAATTCATCATGTTTGAAGAAGTGTCACCAATGATTCTTACCAAGTAGCCTAGACTTTCCTTTGAGAGTAAAAATGCATGTTTCAAGTACCTTAACTCTCTCTAATTCATCCACACACTCTTATTTATGCATAAATTGTTTTCGTCTGAAGCGAGCCTCTCCTTTTTATCACATATCCCAATATGTCATCTTCACATTCTTTGTTTTTTTCTCTTAGAGTCTGGAACACATGTTCTCAATTCTAATGGCTTCCAAAAGAAGAACAGCTGTTTATTTAAAGAGAATGATTCTAATTTTGGTTTAGAGGTCTTGGTTAAAGTACTGGTCGCTTTCTCTTTGTGGTTACCTGAAGCTTATCTTTCTTGAAACTTATACTGTGGTTAATACTGGCAGTCAAGAACAAGCCTTTAGAGATGTGGAAATACTGGACCGATGTTTTATTTTTCTCATTTTGTAAAACTCTTAACGAAAAATGACAGTGTCAGAAAATTAGACTTGGCTTCAGCTAGTAGAGCTGCCTCATCCTCTCTCTCCTCCCTTTATTAGCCTAAAATGTGATTTGAATCACAGTGAGTCCTTAGATTTGTGTGCTTGTCTTATGTCCCCAGTGACTGAGGCAGAGCAGTACAAAAGTCAATATATCTATGACCTGTACTAGTGCAGAGGGCTGTGTTATAAAGAAAATATAGTACCAATAAATCTCCCTTTAAATGGCTCATCAAGTGCCAGTTTGCTTGACTGTAAGATAATATTAGTGTTTGACCCAGAAAACTCAAATCATTGTCTTGTCCAGGCCATAAAAATAATAATTGGTTGATTTAATTTATGGGATTAGATGCTTCTGCAGAATCAGAACTGCTAGCATATTCGGTGTCATTATTTTGTCTCAAGATGTGCTTTTCTCTATTTTAGTAATTTCCTAATCTAAATAATGAGAAAGTACCAACAGAATTTTTAGGAAACTTGGATCTGAAAAATTATATGGAAGAGTAGAGAGAGAAAAGGTTTTAAATTCTAGTTATGTCACTAAATAGCTGTGACTAATAGTGACTGGCACACATTCATAATTTCTGTGGTGATAGTTGTGCAACATTGTGACTGTAATTAATGACATTGAACCATATACTTGAAAAATGGTTAAAATGTTGAATGTTGTTTTACGTATATACCACAACTTAAAAGAAAAAAAATGGGTATGATTTGTCATAATGGTGAAACTAGCTAATGTGTTTAAGTGCCTAGTATATTAATCACCTTGACTAGAAAAGGAAAATTTTGGATTATAATGAGCCCAAAATGTTTCAAATGTGAAGCTGTGACTTTGTGAACTATACTATACTATACTATGTGTTTTGTTCCAAAATGAAATTGAGAATATTTTGTCCAGCCAAGTTTTAAAAAATGTATCATCAAGAGTGTTTTCATTTAGCAGCATAGATAATTTACAATTAATCTCTATTTACAAAATAAATGAATCTATACATGAAATTTAACTTTGGGTTAATATTTCAACCCCTCTGACCTTAAGCACCATTGTTTGTAAAATAAAGAGATGAGTGCTTTTCTCTTTGTCTGTCTCCTTGATGTCTCAAAGTATGTATGAGCATTAACATTATATATATTATCATACAAAAATAGCTTTTCTTTTTCAAAAATTCAGTGCAAGTATTTAGTGGGAAAAATCTGGTACTAATATCAAAATCTAATGTTGAATTTAGGAAATCATGAGCTTTTTATATGTGTGTGACTTGTGAAAACATTAGTTCTTCCAACTAATATTATTGCTGGTGACTTTATGCTTGTCTCTGTGGGTAATTTCTTTTAAGACTTTACAAAGAAATATCTATAAAAATATAAATAAGAATAAGTTATATTGCATCCTGTGAAAATCAGTTTCTTTGTAAGCATACATACATATTACATTCATATAGGTGTACATAATTTGAATTTTATTACAGAGAAGAAAAATGCGTATGTCTTAACATTAGTAATGGGAATTGACTTTGTTTGCATTTTTATGGTAAGTCATAATTTACAAGGAACCTCAGCTAAGTAATGCTGTAGCTTCTTTGTTTATGTCAATATTTAAATATAGATACCACACATTCAAGGACCTGGAATAGTAGCATTTCTAACTTTCTTTTTCTTTCCCCAGTGCTTCTACTGAAGGATTATTGAATCGTCAATGCATTTCATGTAACTTTATGAAAGAACAATGTACATATTTTGGTGCCAGTTTTAGTCCCATGAATCAACATTTCTTATTACTCTGTAAAGGTAATAGATGATTTCTGATAAAAGTTATTTTATTCATTTTATTTGATCGGTATCTATTACTATCATTAGTAATGATTACCCTGATTGTATGATTTGATAGTCTTAGTTTATGTAAGGTTTTGTTAAAAAGTTATAAATTAGGGGTTTATTGAGATGTAAATTGTATCCATTACTTTATTTAAAAGATAGAAATTGGGAGTAAGTCAATATGTGAACATACACATGATCAATAAGTGCTGTTTGACATGGACCTTTTAAAAAAGTGAATAAACATATTTATATCAGCAAAGTCAAGCTAGAATAATAAACTAATTTACCTAGACATTAGGAAAAGCAATAGTTTCCTTATTAAAATAATGGCTTGGTTGTTAAGAAATTTAGGATCTACAGAAATTTAATTCCCAGGGTCTAGTCCCCTTAAATTTTGAGAAATTATGTTCACCCCAATTATTTCTTCTATCTGGTAACAGTATGCTATAGCCTTACAGAGTAGTATGGTATCTGTAGGTTATACTGATAGGAATCATTGTCCCTTTAATAGGATACTATATTTCCCAGAGATGAAATGGGAGATGTCCTCTTATAATGTGATGGATTGAGTGCTACTGCTTCAGCTGGTACCTTACACATTCGTGTTTTAAGACACCATGAGGAAGAGACCAATACTTTTTCTTTTTAGTTATTTTTCTCTTGACGTCTGAAATAAAGTAATCAAAAAAGAGAAGTACTTGTTGGATGACACCAGAGAAAAACCATTAGACCCCTAGACAGAGTTCCTTAGAGGAGTGAAGTTTTAAGGTAACATCTTATGGTTACACTTGAATTATCCAGTATATTTGAAATAATTAACAATTCCAGTTAATGTATTTTTAAAATTAATATATAATTAGTTCCAATTTTTAATTTATCTTGTGGGTGAAATATTTCTTTTTTTTTTTTGCTTTTATTTTTATTTTTTTGAATCTTTGAATTTTATTTTATTTATTTTTTTATACAGCAGGTTCTTATTAGTTATCTGTTTTATGCATATTAATGTATACATGTCAATCCCAATCTCCCAATTCATCCCACCACCGCCACCACCCCCGCCACTTTCCCCCCTTGGTGTCCATACGTTTGTTCTCTACATCTGTGTCTCTATTTCTGCCCTGCAAACCGGGCTCTAGAGCATAGCCTCAGTAGTTGTGGTGCACGGGCTCGGTTGCTCCGCGGCATGTGGGATCTTCCCGGACCAGGGCTCGAACCCATGTCCCCTGCATTGGCAGGTGGATTCTTAACCACTGTGCCAAAATATTTCTAATATACATGCATTCTTTCTTTCTTGGCTAAGTGGTAAATAGAATTTAATCTTGGATGAGTGGATGAAGGTTCACAGGGTTGTGAATCAACTTTCTGAACATCAGTGATGATTCTATAAAAGACTAGATAAAAAGAGAGTAAAGTGCATAAGATTGGCTAAAACCATAGAACTATAGAAGTATAGGGCATTTTGGAGAAGGGAGAATTGTAACAATAATCCTGCAAATAGTTTCTTTCCCCATATATTCTTACTTCTCTGAATAAAATATCCATAGAAAGGAATGAAATCTAATGATCGGGTTTCTGTTTCATTATGTTTTAACTATGAAATGCTTATATTTGGAAAAAAGAACTCTATCATGTAATCTTCCACTAGTTATTACTTAGATGTCTTTAAAATGTTTATACATACATTTCTAAAATCTAGGTCCAGGGGTTCCAGTGGTCAGCCTACATGGCACGGACAACCCAGCAAGTAAGTACATGAAGACAACATCATGGTTGGCATTGGTCCTTAGTATTATATTATTTATTCTGACTGTTGTACTCTATAGAGCCTTCTTCAAAGGAGGCCGCAGCCTGGGGAAAGTAGCATAGGCACCATCAGCTTGACCTTGTGTGTGTAAGAGAAACATTAAAGCAAATGGTTTGAGCCATGTTACAATTGGAGTTGGTTCTTATATGCCTGAAATAGGCTATCTACTGTATCTTAATTGAATGAGGAGTGATTGATGAGACTCATTTAGATGTATTTCAGCCTACTGGCCCCTTATACTCTGGTTCATTCTTTCTTAAGCCTCATATAGATTATTCCTCCAGAGCAGCACATTTACTTTTGGGAAAAATTATTCAATTGTCCATCATCTGTTGAGCGAGGACTTACTTTATCGGGCAATATGACAGAGGCTGGGTGTTCATTGCTAGTAAGGTGTGGTCAATGTGTTTAAGAACTTTAATAGTAGAGTGTATAAATACAAACATGGCTGAGCTGATCTTAGAAATGAATAGCCAGGTTGCTTCCTGCCTCCCTGTTTCCTTCCTTTCATCTATCCTTCTTTTCCTTCTTTCATTTAAAAACTTTATTTAATCAACACTCTCATGCTCTAATGATTTACCATAATCTAGTAAACGAGGCTTATATTTATTAACACATTTACTCCTCAGAACACCCCCTGATGTTGTTAATTTTATTATCCTTTTTTACAGATGAGGGAACTGAGCTACAAAGTGGTTAAAAAACTTGGCTAGAGTCACTCTAATGTAATAGGTGCCAGCGCCAGGAGTCAAATAAGATCGTCTGACTCCAGAATAGGGTTTATTATCACTACCATACAATGGCAGCTTATTCTACTGTGTTTTTGTCTGTCTCATCACATACTTAGGTTTAAGTGGTAGTCTTACTTAAATGCTTTGACTTGAAGGAGAGGCAGGCATAAAAGTGAAATGTTGAATGACAAGTATCATTTTTAGAGGACAGAGAAAGACCTTTTATACTCTTCAAATACCACCATATGGAAACTTCCTGCCTATTCTAGAGAAAGACAAAACTTCTAAATAGTTAATGGAGTTCTGTGTGGTTGGAAATCAGTTAGCACATCTTTTAGTTTCTACTTAGTGTAAATCCTAAAGCGGTTATGGTAAGCAAATTAAATCTGTTGAATATTAACACTAATGGCAACAATAATGATAATAAAGACAGTTTATTTGATAAAATAGAAAGAAGGTTGAATTTCACAGATAGAAAAATTAGTGTATAAAGTGAGTCCACCACATACCTTTTGTGGGTATAATCTCATGGAATCAATTTCCTTGTAAAAATATTAGCAAATGAATTTTCTGTGAGGATGAGGTACATTTGCAACATAGGAGACACTAAATAAACAGCAACTATTTGTGTTGCATTGCATATTCTGCCAAAATGATATATTTTTTTAAATCCCCAAACTGACTTTAATTAATTTTATTCTACTGTTAAAAGGCAATGTTGTTTTCTAATAACTTTTGTTGCAAATCATGACACACTTTCCTCTGAGGGAAACCTTTCTGATTTTCTCATTTATAAGTGAATTCTGAGTGAATTATCACGTAGTGATAGTCTCAGGATCAAGGAAAACAAAAAGGGACTGTGAACAGTGATCAGGTGCTTAATTTTCTTTTCAAAAGACAATTATTCATTGAGATAAAATTTACATTTGATTGCAAGTAAATCTTTGGGTTAATGGATCTTCAGGTTAATCTTCATTAAACTAATGAATCAGTCATAATTCATTTTAGGGCCACACGAAGTAGAATAAAACATGAAAAGTATATTGAAAAAAGAAAAATGAAAATATTTAACAAACATGGAAAACTTTTAAACCACCAGTTATCAAAGAAATGCAAAGTAAAACACTGCCAAGTAATTTTTCCTAACAAATTAATAACATCAAAAAATTTACATTGCTAATGAGGATATAACGCTCTCATAAATTGCTGGTAGAAATATAAATTACAGCAAATCTTTTGGAAAAAAATAACTCAACCATAAGCATTAAATCTTTTATATCTATTTACCCTATTTTTTCCTTTTAATGGCTTATACTGAAGAGAATTCTAAAGAGAGACAATTATAACCATGCTACTGATAGTAGTGAAAAAACATAATAAAAATAATAAAAGGGAGGATTTGTAAAAAAACTTTAATAGAATACTGATTTTTGCCCTGAATATCTTCCATTTATCTTTTCAGAGCGACTCTTAATTGTTTTTCTCTCCCATGGTCTCTACCCCAGCAGGAATTTGTACTGATGACTTAAGTTCTGCTGCCATTTGGCTGCCAATTGGATCCAGCTAAAGTGAATCCTGTAGGTGACTGAAGAGAGGCAGAAAAGTGACTTTGGAGTCTGTATTTCTCCAGTGCTCTCCCTGTGGAGTCACCCAAGTTGCTCTGACTCTTGGGTGAAGGTCACTGTGGATCTTTCATGCAACCAACTCCAAGTAACTGCTCTCTCCCCTTAACCTGCAGGCCTAGCCCTTGTCATAAGCCCTGGGTTATGGTACTACCCCTTATGACCTCCCTGCCCTTTGTCCTATATTTGTAAATAGTCCTTTATTAAAATTTCATCAAATTGTTCTAATAGAGTTGCCACTAGTTCCCCAATAGGATTAAAAATAAAAATATGTTTTTAAAAGTCAATTCTTCAAAACTGTTTAAGCTATATCTCTAAGTGATTAAGGAGTTCAAATATTTATGCCACTTAAACAAAATTATTTGAAAATGCATATTAAAATTCCAGAAGACAATATTTGCAAACAGTAAAAGTCTTGTATTTGTCTAGCAGCTGTTTTCATTTTAATCCTCTTTTCCTCCTCAATCCCACAATTAAAATCATGTCTTAATACTACCTTGTCTTCGTAATGTTTCACAAAAAACTATGATTGAAACATATTTTCTGAGTTTATCATGAAACAAATTCTGTGTGCTTTTGAAAATGGCTTTATTTTCTTCTGTATTTTTTTTTCCTTAAACATAATTTTATTTCTCTGTGACCATGGGTTGATTTTTTTTTTACCATGAGCAAATGAATACCTTTGATTTAGAAGTAAAAAAATTTCAACTACCTCTTATCTCATGTAATTTATTTTTTCCCATTCATTTTTGATAATAAAGAGAAGCCGTGAGAAATTATTAGTATATTACTCTCATATTGGTGCCTCCAGCTGTATTTATTCATTCATTTATTTAGTTAACTAGTCACTGTAATACAATAAACTATTGTTCACCTATAAAAATATTTATCCAACAAGATGCTCTCTAGTAAAGTATAAAGGTAAAAATTTAATGGGCTTTAGTCTCTGAAAATTGCTGCCTATGTAATTAACAAATATCAGGTGATATTGGTTTCTAAATAGAAAAAGAATGCTTTTATCCACAATTAAGTGCATTAAGTGCATTTTTATGACAAGTCTTACATTATAAATGCTGAATCCTTAATGAAAGTGTATAAAGTTGAAGTATTCACATTTTAAATTTTATAATTGAATATTTGGGATAGATTCTTTGAAAATATGCAATTATTTAAATAATCTGAAATTTCTTGTATCAGGGAGATAGAAGAAATCTCTGAGAACATCTAAATTCCCAAATTTGTATTACAGAGGACGACACTTATTTACAAGAGAGGTGGTTTGGTGTGCCTGAAATCACACAGAATTCACAGTCCAAAGCAAGAATCAGAAAATTTAATGGTTATAGTAGAATATGATAATTTCTCTGGTAGAAGTGGACACAGTTCAAAAAAAGAGGAAGTCAGTGGAAAGCATTTCTGGAAGAAAGAATGTGAATACACAATCATGAGGCATGAAACTATTTACACTTGCAAGATAAAAGTTGTTCAATGTGGCTGGAACAAAACATTTAAGATAAAAGCAAAGGTATAGGCTATAGGGCAGGCTGGAGCCAGATCATAAAAGCCTTATGTTTCATCCTAAGGAGTTTATAATTAACAATAAAGTATCAATGATAAACCATTGACAATTAAAATAATATTCTTATTCTGGCCATAGAGTACCTGAAAGTAGACTTGGCCTCTTGGCAAAAAGAAAGAAAAGAAAATTGAAACAGAAAATAAAAATTTTTTTTCAAAAATAACTGGATAAAATACATGAAACAACACTTTTCAAGCATGGGACAAGAGTCACGATAGGCCTCTGATCCCTGAAAGAAGGGAAACAAGTCAGGTGAATGTTGTAATTGTCCTGGCTCTCTGGCTGGAATTATTTTTTGAATTCTAAGGTAAAGAGGAACAATTAAATAAGTGTATAAGGGTATCTCAGAGTCACAGTTGAGACAGAAATTGGCGTTCAGAAGGGTTGAAGATTCTGGAATATTGGGAAGCTGGACAACACTGGAGCACAAGAAGAGACAGAAAGGATACCAGGAATCTGCATAGGGCTACAAGGGATCATCTTGCATCTGTTGCTGAAAATACCTAGCTGAGCATACGTAGGAAGATACTCTGAGCCTGGGAAAAGCCAGAGCTCACACAGTGCTGGGATATATTAAAGTTCCAAACAGCCAGAACACTGGAATGTTTAGGAGAGATCCCAGAAGAGTCATGCCTTAGTATTAGAGCTTAACAAGTCATAGAGCAAAGGTCATTCAAACTCACAGTAAATAAAATATTTTTTAAAGCTTTCAAATAATTAAGCTGACCTGCAAATAGCTTAAACTTCTGCTATAACAAAATCCAACAATTAATAAAAGGACAGAACGATGTCCAGAACTCAACAATGTAAACATCACAGTGGTTAGAATCCAATAAAACATTACTGGCTACATACAGAAGCTAGAAAATATGACTCATAACTAGGAAAAGAAAGCCAGTGAATTGAGACAGATTCAGATATGATGGAAATTATGGAATCCACTGACAAATACAATAAATTGGCTATTATAAAAATGCTAAAATATATCAAGAAAAAATGAATGTAGTGATAAATAGAATATATTTTAAGAACTTAAAATATGTGAAATTAAGACTTCTCTGAAAAATACTAAAAGCAAATTAGACACTGCAGAAGAAATATTAGTGAACTTGAAACATTATCTATAGACACTTCCAGATGCAGAGAAAACTAATGAAAGAAATGAACAGAGCCTAAGATAGCTTAGGCCAATATCCATATCTATAATATTTTAAATTAAAGTTGAAATGGAAAAAATATTTGATGAAATAATGGCCAAATCCAAATCTGATGAAAAATATAAAGTTGCTCAACAATCCTCAAGCAGAATACAAAAATAAAAAGACATTTACTTCCACATATTACATACATAGTAAGAAAGCCAAGAATGACTGCAGGCTTCTCATCAGAAAAAAGCAATGGAGAAAAATCTTTAGAATACTGATGGGAAGCAAAACAATACAAAACTATCAACATAGAATAACAAACTTAGAAAATATCCTTCGAAAGTAAAGCCAAAATAAAGAATCAAGAAAAAAGAAGACAAGAATGTGTTGCCCTCAGACATGCATCTTTAAATAGCACAAAGATCAAAGAAGAATTGAGGAAAATAATTGGAAAATATTTTGAGCCAAATGAAAATGAAAACACAACTAATCTAAATTTAGGGATACCTAACATTGTGATTAGAAATAAGTTTATGTCTCTAAATTCTTACTTTATAAAAAAGGAAATCTTTAAAATCAATCATCTAAGATTCCACCTTAAGAAACTAGAAAAAAAAGAGCAAATTACTCCAAAGTAAGTTGAAGGAAGGAAATTATAAAGATAAGAATAGAAATAAATGATATAGAAAATGGACTGGCAGAGAAAAACATATTAAAAATGAAAAATATTTTCTTAGAAAACATAAATAAAATTGATAAAGTTCTAGATAGAGCCTTAAAAGAAAAAGTACACTGTAATTTTCATTAATGAAATAGATGATGTTAATAACAGGTTCTACAGACATTGGAATGCCAGTAATTGAATATTATAAGTAATTTTAGGGCAGTAAATTTGACATCTTAGATAAAATGGGTAAATTTCTTAAAAGGAAAATTGCTAAGCATTCAAACAGGAAGATATACAATATATAAATATCCCATTATCTACTACAAGTTTTAATTCACAGTTAATACTCTTCCCACATAGTAAATTCCAGTTCCAGTAGCTTCACTGGTGCGTTCTGTTCAACATTTAATATATTAATACCAAGTTCACATATACTCTCAGAAAAAATATAAGGCCAGCATCAACCAGATTCCAAATTCAACATAGACATAACAAGGACAAAAAATATCAATTTTTCTCATGAATATTGATGCAAAATTCCTTAACTAAATAGTAGCAAGAAAAATCCAGCTATTTATAAAAGGGTAATATATTATGACTATGTGGGGTTTACCTGAGGAATCCATGATTGCTATGATATTCAATAATTAATCAATGCAACTTACTGTGTTATACTGTCAACGACTCAAAGGATTTAGAAAAAATATTTGATTAAAAATGAAAAACAACAATAATAGTAAAGTAGTAATAATAACTGGGCAAGAAGAAAAAAAAATGATTTAACTTGATGAATGGTATGTACAAAAATACTACAACTGACATCATACTTAATGTTGAAGACAATGCATTTCCCCCAAAACTGGGGAAAAGTAAAAATGTCTGCTCTCACCACCTCTTTGCAACTTTGTATTAGAGGACTTAGTGAAATGAGGCAAGAAAAAGAAATATAGGTAAAAAAAATTGCCTTTATTTGCAGAAGATATAAACAAAACAGAACCAAATAAACAAAAAAAATGGAATCCACACACACTCCTAATACTATTAGAAATAATGAGTGAATTTATCAGGGTTATTACAAGTATAGGTTAATATACAAAAATCAACTATTTTATATACTATAAGGCAATGCAAAATTTAAAAATAGTTAAAAATAACTACTTAAAGTAACATCTGAAACTATATACTATATACTATAGTATACTATATACTATCCAATAATACATCTAATAGAAATGTGTCAGTCTCCTAAAATGAAAGCAGACATTTCTGGAAGAAATTAAAGACTCAAATGGATATATACATGCATACATATTTATGGATTAGAAAGTTCACTATTTTTAGTATATAAAAACCCCCAATAAGTCTATATATTTAATATATCAATCAAAATTCCAGCAAGTTACTGATGTTTCTTTCCCTTCATGTTTTATCAGTTTTCTCTCTCGCTTTTTTTTTTGGTTTTTATAAAAAAACCATTTTAATATTTTCTATTGCTATATTGTTGAATTCATTAATCTTTTCTTCTGCAGTATCTAATACGTTGTTAATCCTATCCAGTATATTTTCATCTTAGATTTTTTAGTTTTCATGTATCTCAAATTTTTCAGTTCTTATTTTTAGAATTTTAACTTGTTTGTTTTTAAAATGTCTTTCATATTTCTCCTTAATATCCTCAGGCTTTTTTTAAACTTAATGAACACGTGGAATGTAATTATAATCTCTGTTTTAATGCCATTATCTATTATATACATCTGTGTCATTTCTGGGTTCTTTCTATTGAATAAAATTTGTACTCATCATGGGTGATATTTTCCTGATTTTTTGCATGCTTGGTAACTTTGTATTAGAATTCAGGCATTATGAATTTTAAATCATTGGGTGCTAGATAATTTTGTATTATTTAAAATATATTCTTAAGCATAACATTAACATGATCAGATTTACATTTTGAAAACGTAAATGCTAATTCCAAGTATAAGGGGCAACTGGAGACAATTTCACTGGAATAAAGAAGCTCAGTTAGAAAACTGTTGTAATAATCCAGAAGAGAATTTATGAGAGAGTAATTGGTGACTAGCACAGTGCCTGTCAAATGGTAATGATGGATAATTATTTGTGTTACACTGTTTCTTAATCAACACATAGAGATTATTTACACTATCCTTTTTGACTTATAGAATATTTTATATTGGAAAGCAATTCTATGCTGAAGGAAGCTATCCTGAAGAAGAAGATAGTAAAGTCAGAAATTAAAACGCTTCATATTGATGACTATGGTAAAGTTTTGTGCATGCTATGTTATTCAAAAAAAAAAAAACTTTCTCTGCACCTTATAGTTTTACATATAAATGACTCTCCATCTTTAATATTTTGCTCTTTCTTTAAAAGAACTTCCTTTACAGTTGTCCTTTCCCAAAGATTTTACGGACCGAAACCAGTATGCTCTTCTGTTAATAATGTAAGTATTTTATTTGTTTTTGAAATAAAGGAACCTAAAGAGTTTAGAATTTTTCTTATGTCTCACATGGCAGTATTCTGATTAAAAAACAACAGAAGAAATCCTATATGTGTAGATAACTGGGACAGCTGTCAGTTGTATGAGTTCCTCAAGGACACCACCACTAAATAATATGGAGGGGTGTGTAATTGTTTGTGCTTCTTGCATCCCAAATTGCACTCAATGTTACTCCTGGGAATAATGACACATATAGTTTGGTTTATGGATGTCTGTTTAGCAATTACTCAAGCTCTATGCTCCCTTTGTTTTTTTTCTTTCTTTCTTTCTTTCTTTGTGATATATTTGTCATATCAAAGTTATACTAGATTTGTAAAAGCCATTTTTTAAAAATTGTGGTGAGAGCACTTAACATGAGCTCTACCCTCTAGACAAAATTTTAGGTATACAATACAGTGTTGTTAACTACAGGCACAGTGCTGTATAGCAGATCTCTAGAACTTATTCATCTTGCATGACTGAAACTTTATACCCATTGAAAAGCAACTCCCCATCCCTCCTCCCTCCAGCCCCTGGCAACCACCATTCTACTCTCTGCTTCTATGAATCTGACTATTTTAGATGCCTCATGTAAGTGGAATCATGCAGTATTTGCCCTTCTGTGACTGGTTTTTTCACTTAGCATGATGTTTTTAAAGTACATCCATGTTTTCACAGGTAAGCCTTATGTTTTCTATTAGTTCTTGATGCAGCATTGAGGAAACATTTATTTCCATTGTTGAAACAATTCGTTATATTTATATTACTCTTACCAGTTTTCCTTCCTGGATTTACGATCAGCCGGAGGCCACTCCTGTCCTCAGAAAAACCTGACTCTTAGGTTTTTCCAACTTAGAATTGACTTTGGAATTGAATTCATTCATACTTTCTGTGAGATTATATTGTGACTATATACTACTGGGTACAGAGGCCTCTAACATCTATTGGTTAACTAACTTGATATTGATGTAGAATTATATTCCTGAGAGTTATTAGTTATTTTCCTTATTAAGAACCCAGCCAACATATTGCTATGACAGTGCTTAAAATTGTCTACAATTGTTCAGAGCCTTTTTGGAAGAGTAGAATAGAAAATAACATTACTTGTTATGACTATTGAATGTGGACAGTAAGTATTCAGTCTGCGGAATCCAGCTGCCTGGCTTCAAATTCCAGTTTTGTCATTTACTAACAGTGTGTCCTTGAACAAGTGACTTAGCCCCTTGTAAGGTTCAGCTTTTCCAAATATAAAATGAGCATTATAATCCAGCCTATGTTTTAAGGCTGCTTTTTAGAGTAAATGAAATAACATATAAAATGCCTAGCACATGTGAGTCTTATAATTATTGTGATTATAATTCATTCTTTTTTATATAGATTGCATTGATTTAGATCTTTTGATAAATAGAAACAATATGTCATTTCATTTTAATAAGCCAAATAATACAGAAAATACAATACTTAATATTTTCACTCACTCCAATGTTTATTCCTAACTCTAATACCTTGAGCTATCTTTGTTTCTCATGCCAGGACCTTTCTCCTTTGTCCCTAATAGCCAGAGGCCCTGAAATTTCTTGGTGTCTTCCTGAGGAACTTCTTATTTGCTCTTTTCTTATCTTAACTCCTTCTCCTGTATCTTCTCTTTCACTTAGTTGTCTTTAGTGCTTTTATTTTAATTGAAGTATAATAAATTTTAATTGATTTACAATGTTTCAGGTATACAGCAAAGTGATTCAGTTAATCTATTATATATATATATATATATATATTTTATACATAGTGTATATATGTTTATCCCAAACTCCTAATTTATCCGTCCTCCCCCATTTCCCCTTTGGTAACCATAAGTTTGTTTTCTATGTCTGTGAGTCTATTTCTGTTTTGTAAATAAGTTCATTTTTATCATTTTTTAAGATTCCACGTATAAGTGATAGGGTATGATATTTGTCTTTCTCTGTCTGACTTACTTCATTTAGTATGATAATCTTTAGGTCCATCCATGTTGTTGCACATGGCATTATTTCATTCATTTTTGTGGGTGAGTATTCAATTCCTATTTGAACTGTATGTGTGATTTACTGGGGAAATATCTCAGGCACTAAAATGAGAAAAAACTGAAAAAAAAATTCTCAACCTCATGTTCTGTCTCAGTCATATCTCCTTTTGGGAAAAGGGATTGTTCTTTTTATTCACTGAGAAATGAGGCTTCTCAGGGAAAGGAACCCTCCTAGGCATCCTTCCTTGAAGCATGACTTACACATGCAGTTGGATTTGTAGACAGTTCTTCCCATTCACATATCCACTGGCTCCAGAGTGTGTCAGACTTCGGGGGAAAAAGTAGACAAGAGTTCAAATTCTTTCTGTAGCCTTGAGTCAGAGAAGCCAACTGGCTTGTCCTGCCATCAGATTTGTGCTTTGGTCTGGGTGATTTTTAGTTCATAAGAGGAATATAAGGAATTGCACAAGACTCAACTCTCTTATTGGAAAGGAATAGTCAGGTGTGTTTTAGAGGCAGGAGAGTAGAGTAAAGGTACTGGCTTAGGAGTCAGGTAGGCCTGGGTTCAAATCTCAGCTCAAAGATTTACCAGTACATTGCTTAATTTTTCTAAGCTTCAGTTTCCTTATAAATAAATTGAAGACAATAACATGGAATAATATATATAAACATGTCACCATAGTGTCTGGAAGAGCATAAACATTTGTAGTTGGTGTTTAATAAATTGTAACCGTAAACATAGTTATTATTAGAAGTAGTAGTCATTTTAATATTTAAAAGTATCAATATAAACATTTATTAATATATTTTAGCATCCATAAAATTATTTAATAGACATTACTAAAGCAGATAAAATAATATAGTTAGGCCTATAGCGTTTAATTTGCCACTTTTTTTGTTGAAAAGAATAAAAGTGAGTACTAATTCATTAGTTTTCATTTGTTTTTATATGCTGATTATACTAAATATTAATTTAATTTATCCAAACTCCTTGATTTTTAGAGGTAAATTCTCAGAAGTTTCACAGAATATGACTTACAAAGCCAAACTGAGGTTTTTTTTCTTTTTTGATTTTATATTTATAAAATGATCGATTGCTTTAAGCTACATGATCATTCCTAAAATATTTATGCTTGGAAACCCATATAGGTCAGAATGGCTTAAGTGTAAAGTGTCTTTTAACGGTTTTTTAGAAGGTTTATAATTTAAGGGCATTTTTTTTCTTAAGATTAAGTACTGTGTTCAGTTATAAGTGGACTCCACACTCGAAAAAAGAAAATAATAATAATTGTCTTTTTTTCCCTAAATGGACAATTTGACAGTGGAGAATAGTAAATAAAGTAACTAATATTTAAATGAGGCTAAGAGATGATTTAGTGATTTTGGTGTCATTACTTTATTGCTATTCTGTGCAGTGCATCTAGTACCTGACAGGCTGTGAGTCACTTCTTCATCTATAGAGATGGGTTTGCGTCCAGGAAATTCTATAGTGAATGCGTAAGTTGGAGACTGGCTGCAGCAATCTGAGGAGATGAAGGAAGATTGGCCTTGAAGAAAGTAGCCTCTGGCTATTAGGAATCATCTTTCTGCTAAATTTTCATTATGGAACCTCAGAAGAAATGGTCCTTTGAGGCCCTCTCTGTGGCCATATTTTCTGAAACTCAAACCTAATTTCATGATATTGAAAGTACAAGTGAATCAATGGCAACCAAATATTTTACTGTAATAGAAAATCTAAGAAGCATTGCCACTACAAATGTTTCTCAGTGGCCTCATCTTACATTAGCCTCTGTGGGGTCATGACCCCTTTTTCTTTTTTTTACTCCTATTGTCCTTCTAGATGCCTAATTGTCTTTCTCCAGTCTTTCTCCTTAATGTTATATTGAGTACTTAAGAACCCAGTAGTCTATATTCACATTCATACCTATTCTATATGCATCTAGTCTATAGTATATATATACTATATCCATCTATATCCATTTCAGCATGTATCTCCTTGAATTATTGTTTCTTATGTTATTCTTATTTTCTACTCCTATATATGTAACTTAGTACAATACAAATTTACCATGTTGCTTTTATGTGCAAGAAGCTGTGCTAATGGCTGAAATGGCATCTTGAAATCTGTAATCATGTTTTTAGATTTGTGTTATCTCCACAATACCTAGCGCACATAGAGGAACCTTATGAAACTTACTAACTAATCTGTAATTCTTTTAATAGTGCAAGACTGAAGATTACTTGAGAGAGAGCCTACAGTTATAGATGTTTATTTGATAAATTAATATAAATCTGAAGGCCTAGAGCCTGATAGGAAACAATCTAAACAGATATACTGTTATTAGAGATGAAAGATTTTTTCTCTGTTCACTGTGTTCCTGAAAACAAGCATATCAAGCTGAGGAGTTTCATTCAGTACCAAGGAATCATCATGTCTTCCCATTTTATACTCTTTCATGTTCAACTTATCCATGCCACCCTTGGCAAAGGTCTAACACAGAGAGGCAGTGACTGTTCAACACATTACATTAATTTCCAGAATGCAGCATCCTTTATCATGCCCTTATGACTTAGTCCCATCTCGCTGAATTCATCTTCCTTGAAATCCTAATGAATTCTTGACCATCCATCAAGTCTTATCTTCCTGAAGCTTTCTTTCACCCTCTTCATCAGCCCATCTGTATCCTATAACAATCTCAAATCTATGCCTCCTCCTACAGTGACAGCCTTCTGTTCAAAGTCTTTCCATATATCTTGAATCATATTGATCATATTGTTACTTTTCCCACATTTCCCTAATTTGGTGAGGATGTTTTTATATACTATTTAGGGAATTTCTGACTCCCACTAGATTTTGCACCCATGTTTCTGAAGGAAAAAATCCATGGTCTAGAAGTGAGTATTTAGAGAAACAATTTATAGAATGGCTTATGAATATTTCAGCGTCTTAAGAAAATAGAGATGTTAAAAATCTTTATTTTAATATAGTAATATATTCCATGTATTAAACAATGCCTTATTTATTTATGTCTTCCTCACAGCAACTAGTTTTTGCAGAGTTGCTCCACAAATGTGTGTTGAGTGAAGAGATTGACAATGGCCAGAAATCAGATGAATATGGTTATTACTACAGTTTACTACAGTTTCCCACTAAGCCATTTTAACTGGAGAGCATTATTCATTTTTATCTAGATATTTTCATCATTTAGTCAATGTTATTCATATCAGAGTCCTAGGACTTGGTCATCTTAATGGAAGTAAGCTGTTTGCCAGCTCTTTTTGTATAGTTATTCTGTTAAAAAGCAGGGTATAATTGGTACATTCATAGTGAGCGAAATTATCCAGCTACTCATCTCCAGCAGTCAAGTTAACATCACTACTTTTTTCATACACACATTTTCCTTTCAAAAAACAATATGGATATTACTTAAAATGTTGAATAACATTAGGTTCTTGGGACCATAGTGTCTTGTCTTGACCTTTGAACCAATGGGGTCCTCCAAGAGCCCACACTCTTCTTCAAGTCCCACACCAGGCATAGAGCATAACTGGACGAGTCAATTCTAATCTGTCACCCTGCTCTCTACCTACACTTCCTTTTCTGTAATGTATTGCTGTATCCTCTCTCTTTCAGTTTCTTTTCCACTCTGCTGCTAGAGTGAAATTTGTGAGATCCATATCTGAAAATGTGGCTCTCCTGGGTAAAATCCTCTCATTATTATTCTCCAATTGATTAAAAGTTCACATTTCCTAACACAGCATACAAAAGTCTTCATCTGTTTCCCACATCTCTCTCCATCTTCATCTGGCTCCACCCACCCTCTAAAGAGACATTTAGTGCTCTAGATATTTTTTAAAACTGTTTTAAAAATGAAATACCAGCTTCTCAATCATTTCTCTGTGTCTTTCCACAGTCTCCCAGTACCTTTAGTTTCTATTAAGACTTTGAGATGTATTTTTACATAATTCTATTTTTACATAATTCATAACACACCTCTGTTATAACATGAAACCACACCAGATTACATACAATATTTGCTTTGCTGTCTCTTCTTTTAAACTATAAACTCATTGCTGATAACAACCCTTTTTGTATTGTTTTACCTTAACACGGTGCTTGGAGCATTGTTTATGTTCATAAAATATTCATAGAATGAATGAATAAATGAATGTATGAATGAGTGAATATATGAATGAAGGACTACATGAATGAATAAACAAAGAAATCAATCAACCCTGAGTTAGTCATCAGGAATGAGTTAAATCAAAGTAGAGAAAAAGAGAAGTAAATTATTTGAGAGTTTATAATGTGTTAAATCAGCCTTTAGGATGAGTCAATTTTTCTGCAGTTTAGTTTTCCTCTCAGAAAAACATGAGGTGAGTTTCTCATTTCTCTTACAATCTTTCTGGATAAAGCTAAATAATGATTGGTTCTCATGCTATCTTTTTACTGTTTCTCTTTTACATTTGATTATTGAGATTATCTTCTTAAAATAATAGGATTTAATAATAGCTACCGTTTATTGGGTGTTTATTGTACAAGGGGCATCATGCTAAGGATGTATAAATGCCATCTTTAATTCTTACAGAGGCCAAGTGAGGTAAATATCACTGTCCTCAGTTTAACACAAGGAAACTATGACTAAAATATGGCATGTATATTAACTCCAAGATCATGGGCAGGACAAAATTAGTGTTTGAACTCAAAGGTTTTTTCAATTTATTTTTCAGATCAAAAAGCTCTGCTCTTTCTATTACACAATACTCTACTTACATATCCCATTGCATGATAATTATTATTGGAATATTATCAAAAATGCTGTCCAGAATCAGTAGGGACTTCTCTAAAACCAAATTCGTATAACCTTTCGTTCTTCCCACTTAACAGTTTGTGATAATCTCTAGAATGTAACATTTTCCACCTGTACCGTGTTAATGCTTTGGTGTAAAATAAAGATTATAAAGGATGAATTGTGGGATTGGGATTGACATATATACACTACTATGTATAAAATAGGTAACTAATGAGAACCTACTGTATAGCACAGGGAATTCTACTCAATGCTCTATGGTGACTTAAATGGGAAGGAAATCCAAAAAAGAGGGGTTATATGCATACGTATAGCTGATTCACTTTGCTGTACAGCAGAAACTAACACAACATTGTAAAGCAACTATACTCCAATAAAAAATTAATTTAAAAAAATCATGAGTAAGTTCCTAGATAGTCCATATGAAAGATCAAATTCTCAATCCACACTATTTCATAAAATTCCAAATTCTAATCAGAGGGTTCACTTTATGGGAAGTCTTTACTCTCTTCACTTACTATGTGGATTCATAGACTTTTGAGCAGATCAGATTGTTAGAAGTAAGTTTGTTTTGTTTCCCAAGAGTAAAGACACACATATTCCAAAATTTCTATAACATTATTTGATTATCCACTTGTTCATGCCAAATACATACCCATTTCACTCTCAGTTTTTTACAAAGATAACACATTTGCTAGATGTAAATGGACAAGAGAGATAGCTAGTACTTGTCTCAATGAGTCATTACTGCTTTGCCATGTAAGGAGGGTCAAACTTTAAATTTTAAGTTTCTGACTTTTCTCATTCTTGTTCATGTTGCTCATTTAAGTGAATGTAAAATGTACTCACACTGTAATACCCAGGAAATGATTAAGAAGAGAAAAGACAGTGGCATTTAATCTTGGTAATGGAAGGGGAGAAGGTGATCATTGCTTTTTATATTATTCTTGAACAGATTAGAGCTTGTTCTTTGACAATCTATAGATAATGCCTCTTAATGTCAGTATTAATTTCTTAGTACTATTTAAAACTGTACACACTCAAAGTTGATGTATTAAAAAATGTCACAGGGAAAAAAATTCTAAATTTACAAAAATGTGTATGTAATGTGTAAGACATAATATTCTCTTGACTATTCTTTTAAATTGATAGATTTATGTACACATCCTAGTATGAAAATATATAAAGTCACTTCTATGACTTACATATTTATACCATTTTAGCTCTTTTCCTCTCTTAATACAAGTCTCAGATATTAATGGTTTCCTATGAATGACATGAATGATGTGATATGGTTTCATATGAATAATGTCAATTGATTACCTATTTGAAACATACAAGTATATTCTATATTTAAAGATATGCTTCTGAGTGCTTTTCATAAGAAATGCTTCCTAATTTGTTCTGGGTTTTTTTTTGGTTTGGATGGTCACATATTAAGTCATAAATATAAGGGTATAACTATATTAGATCATTCTTTTCTTCTGTTTTAATTATTTTTTTCTGAAATCTATGATAGAAGAAAACATTAACTATGTTACTAATTTGACATGTCTTTGAAAGGTTAAACTAAGGATACTAAACATGGTGTTTTCTCCTTTGGTAATCCAACAAAGCCCCAAGTTGAAGGAGTGCATCAGTGACATTATGTTACTCATTCATAGTTAGCACTATAGTTATTATTATTTCTGTTTAACTGACACAATAATGTAAGCTAAGATTAAAATTACCTGTGTTTATATAGCCACATTTTTCAGTTGATAAATTGACATTTGGAATCCAGCTAAAGGATTCTAGTTAGGAAAAATGTATTGTATAACCACCATGTATTATTGAAGGTGAATGATGCCCTGTCTACGATAAAATGAAGGTTCAAAGTTTGTATATAATTAGTATCCATCCCTATATTATAAATCCAGTGCAGTCCATGATATACATCCTATGTATTGTATGCCTCAATGTTACACTCACAACATTCTCATGCTGAATTGTATTCTACTTTAGAAAATGAAGGGAGTTCTCTGGGGGTCTAGTGGTTAGAACTCGGCACTTTCACTGCCTTGGCCCCGGGGTTCAACCCATGGTTGGGGCACTAAGATCCCACAAGCCGTGCAACACACACACACACACAAAATGGAAAATGAAGAAATATGAGATTGTTGTGAAGATTGCCATCAGCTTCTTATTTTAATATACACATACTTAGTTCTATTTCTTTTGGAATATACCCATATTCCTTAAGCCAGCATGTAGAATATTTTCCATTATAATATCTAAAGCAGACCTTTTGCATAAAAGATTTACATAACAATTATATTCACATAAAGAATGAGGTAGAGTCTCCTGTTCTCGATCTGTTTATACAATGTGCTAAACTGTCTTTTGACTGTGAGTGATTTAGGTGTCAATGTCTCAAAGGCCAGGGGGTGGATGAAGTGCTTTCTAGCTCAGTGATTACACAGCCATCCCCAGCAACTGAAAATAAAGATCAACAAACCCCTTTCTCTTTCGACCTCCTCAACCACTCTGTTAGAAATTATCCCAAATGGAAATTGGCCAACAAGTAAGAATTCATGTAGTAAGACTTCGACGGTAGGGATGATTAAGAGATTGGAACTTCCATTTTATTGCACAATTTCTGTCTACAAGACATCCCTGAGGCCCTTTTCTGTTGGTTCTCTTCTGATAATTTTATGTGCTGTCTAAGATGTTTATCCCGAGGTTAATTTTGTGTGGATAATACTAACAGTCCATTTTGGGGTTTTGTAGTTGGCTCATTAATACCCATGCTGTTTAACATTTCAACCTGTGTTCCGATAAGCTCTTCATTCTTTGGTTTCCTATATCAATATAAATAACTTGATTTTAAGAACTGAATTCTGTTTTTTTTCATTGCTCTAATGATAGGTTTATGCAGTTTTTATATCATGCTAAGGAACAATCTCTAGCTTCTATTTAAGAGAAATCAAAGAGCAGAGTAGAATTGAATTTCCTTCCAGACAAGGAAGAATGCCTTTAGCAGACAGAAATTGACCCTGATATGTGGAAGGCTATTCTACTAAAAATCGAAGGAGGAAAAGAAGAGAAGTGAGAAGAGCAGTAGGGTAAGGATGAAAAAAGATGCAGTTTTATTAACACAAAATACCCTCCCAAATTTGAGATCAAATTTTGATCAAGAAAAAACATTAAATTTATCGTCTGAGCAGCTTCTTGAATATAAAGAAAACTTATTGAAAAAAATAACCCCTCAAAATAAAAGACCTAATATCTATGTCTTAAGTTCTATAAATCAGAAAGGTATACGAGGGTAACATTCTCTTGTTTTAGTGGTTCCAGAAGAAGTATATATCTGTGGAAGCAAAAGAATTTACACATATAGAGACACACAAATTACACTCAGATGCATAATCACATGTGACTATGTGTAGAAAGAAATCAATTACACAGAAAAAAAAAAACATACATATTCATTCATTCTAAGTTAACTGAAAGACCCACCCACTGTGAAAAGTAGAACACTTTTAATGCAACTGAATTTTTCATCCTTTGGACTGAGCCAAATAAGAAAAACTTGATTTTTATAATATCAGCTCAGGACTTATCACTGCAGAGTTGCCTAGGGATGGCCAGGTTTGGGAGCTCAGCTTCCTTGAGAGGAATGGAAGACGAAATAGGCAAGTCCCATAGCATTGACCAGAACATTGGGTTAATAATATTTAACAAACTACAAACTGGACACTTTGCTAAGCAATTTATATATATATTATTTTATTTAATATTTACCATAACTCTACTAGGTAGACACTATTATTATCATCTTCCACACCAAAGCAAACTTAGGCACAGGGAAGAGAAGGCACTTGTCTAAAGCCACTGGGCCTGGGCTCAACTCATTCTGGTTTTACCAAAGTATCATCTATACCCTTTTCATGATAACACTCTCACATCACTATAAGGTTCAGGTCATTAATATAGGCAATATTTTCTAAAAAGTTTAACATGGGAAAGATCTATGAATGCAAGTATATGAACACAGGTGATGGAGGATAACAACTTGAGAATTTGTTTGATAAGCCTAATTTTCTATGTATTATCAGGTAGACCACGGGGTCTGGTGAGAGGCATAAATAAACTTGTCCATATCAAACGCTTCCCTAGTTGTAACTCCGTGGAAATTAATTCAGCCAAAAATTATATGTAAACAAACCAGGGGTCAGAAATTTGCAGGTTATGTTATATTATAATATTCCTAATGGAAGAAGATGGGGATGTGAACAAGAAACTGTTCTCTGACAGAAAAAAAAGAATGTTATTTCTTATATGATGTAGTATATATATGAGAAAACTCATTCCACCAATCTGCATGTAGGACAATCCTTCCATGAGAGGGAAGTCTATGGATAATAAAATGAGAAATAGAAGGAATTGGCCAAGAAGCCCTTGACCAATGTATGTATCTGCATGTATTGATATATATTGCTTGAAACAGGATAAATTTCATTAGCTTTTAGATGTACTTATGTTATAACTAAGTCATCGCTGACTATAAATTTTTATAAATTTCAGATTAAGACAAGGCAAATATTGTTTCACTCTACTCATGTCAAACTCATGTTCTATTGTGAAATGAGTTCTCTCCTAAAGAACAAAATCAAAAGCGCTGACAATTTATTTTCCTTAAGAATGTACTGTGATGCAGCTCTCTGCAGCATCAGTTTCTTTTCCCTTATCTGGCCTTTCATTCTGTTTGTCACCCTTCTTTTCACACTCTTTTTTAGGTTACTATATCTAAAATAAAATTGCAGCACAGCTCTCCCTGAGTGCTAGCTCTTATCTAGCACTTACGCAGCTGAAGTTGATCTATTCTAAGCCTAAAAAGAGCAAAGAACCAAGATGACAGCAAGCAATTTTCTCTGTCCCCTCCTTCCACATCCCAATAGACACAGGTACCCAGCTGTAGTATAGCAGTTTTGAAATTCTGCCTTGTAGGAAAAAAAAACATTCTGCCATTCAATAGATCACTCATGGAAAGTTCTCTCACTGGTAAATATTTTCCTTCTGTTTATCTAGCCAAAGGTTTTGTGGTAAGGAAAAGGCTTTTAAAAATGTACTCTACGTGATCTTAACTATTTACAACACTTTATTCTATAATGAAAACAATAAATGAAGATAAAAGGAGCATATAATTGCCAGGGTAACTCAGCATATTGGTAACAAAGTCAAAACCTATCTCTTCTGAACGTAAATCCAGCTCTTTTCATTAATTTAAATAGCATTTTGTGAACCTGACCAAACATGTACTCTGAACAAATCTCTTCACTTTAATTCAGTTTTTGACATAGATAATGTTTTGTTATGTCATAAAGAAGTGGCTTGTTTTGTAATTTTAAAGGTCTATTGAATTTTGTGTGTTTTGCTCAGCCTTTTTTCTTTATTTCATTATTTGCTTATATCGTGTTCTCTTCATCCACACAGAGACATTGAGTGTTCAAGGTATTAAAACAGTTGTGAACTCTACCCTCAAAGACCTTAACTTCTAAGAAAAGTTTAGTCTTAATTTGATTTTGCTGCCTGTGTTAGGAAGTGGACACATTTCATATTGCTGTGGCCTTTTCACTGCTTAAAACACATGGAATTGTTCTTTTCATACAACTTTCAACAAAATTGTGTGTCCCTATTCTCAACCTTGAAACACTGTTCTTTACATGTCCCCAGAGATTTCTGAGACAGAGAGAGTAAAGCAAAACCATGTCAAAAAAAGGATGAGGCAGACACTCAGAGAAAAACAAAGAGGAGGCAAATGAATGGGAGCTCACCAATTCTGCATGGCCAATACATACACGAGTTGTGATACCCATTTATTATATGATGGATGATTTGGTTTATAGTACATTCCTTGTGGTCATCCCTACAGCCATATATCTTTTTCTTCTTCATCAAATAAGTAATATTTCCTTGCCTTTATTTGTTGAAAAAATCTAGTAATTTCTGGTGAACACTTTGTGAAAAATCTCCCCCTTGCTTCTGCAAGTCTCTGGCTTGTTCCTTATACAAGCAATGCTTACCATCATAATCCATGTTCTTTTATAATTGATATTGAAATAGATATGGCTATATTCTGCACCAAAAAAGAAAGAACAACACACGCAACTAGACAGAGAAATGTGTTAAAATTATTGGCTGATAATAGATTATAACATTTTGTGTTCTAACATTGAAAGCAGGTGAAGCAGAGCAAATGAATGAAATTGTATTTTTTTCCTGGGTATTGCAAGCATGAGTAAGGAATTGAGTTTGCTTTGAAAAATCTACAATCACTTATTAATCATAAGTTTGAAAAATGTGCCTTATTTTAAACTATATTTTTTCTTTCTTTTCCTTTTTTTTATTGAAGTATAATTTATTTACAATATTGTGTTAGTTTCAGGTATATGGCATAGTGACTCAAGTTTTTTGCCAATTATGTATCATTATAAGTTATTGTAAGATACTGGGTATAATTCCCTGTGCTATACAGTAATTCCAGGTCGCTCATCTATTTTATGTATGGTAGTTTCTATCTGTTAATCCCATACTTCTAATTTGTCCCTTCCTCTCTCTCCCCTTTAGTAATCATAAGTTTGTTTTCTATGTCTGTGAGTCTATTTCTGTTTCATATATAGATTTATTTGTATTTTTTTTGGATTCCAAATATAAGTGATATCACATAGGGTTTGTCTTTGTCTAACTTACTTCACTAAGCATAATATTTTCTAGGTCCATCCACGTTGCTGCAAATGGCAATATTTCATTCTTTTTTATGGCTGAGTAATATTGCATCGTATATACAAACCACACCTTCTTAAGCCAATCAACTGCTGATGGGCACTTGGGTGGCTTCCATGCTTTGGCTATTGTAAATAGTGCTGTTATGAAAATTGGGGTGCGTGTATCTTTTGGAATTATGGTTTTCTTTGGATATATGCCCAGGAGTGGGATTGCTGGATGATATGGTAGTTCTATTTTTAGTTTTTTAAGGAACCTGTATACTATTTTCCATAGTGGCTGCACCAATTACATTCCCACCAACAGTGTACAAGGGTTCTCTTTTCTTCACACCCTCTCCAGCATTTATTGTTTGTAGATTTTTTTATGATGGCCATTCTGATTGGTGTGTGGTGATACCTCATTGTAGTTTTGATTTGAATTTCTCTAATAATTAGTGATGTTGAGCACCTTTTCATGTGGCCTGTTAGCCATCTCTATGTCTTCTTTGGAAAAATATCTAGTTAGGTCTTTTGCCCAGTTTTTGATTGGGTTGTTTCATTTTGGTTTTTTTTTGATGTTGAGTTGTATGAGCTGTTTGTATATTAACCCCTTGTCGGTCGCATTGTTTGCAAATATTTTCTCTCATTCAGTAGGTTGTCCTTTCATTTTGTTAAAGGTTTCCTTTGCTGTGGAGAAGCTTTTAAGCTTGATTAAGTCCCATTTGTTTATTTTTGCTTTTATTTCTTTTGCCTTGAGAGACTGATCTAAGAAAATATTGGTATGATTTATGTCAAAGCGTGTTTCGCTTATGTTCTCTTCCAGGAGTTTTATGGTGTTATGTCTTACATTTAGATCTTTAAACAATTTCAGGTTTATTTTTGTATATGGTATGAGGGAATATTCTAATTTCATTGTTTTACATGTAGCTGTCCAACTTTCCCAACACCACATGTCGAAAAGACTGTCCTTTCTCAACTGTATATTCTTGCCTACTTTGTTGAAGATTAATTGACTATAGGTGCATGGGTTTATTTCTAGGCTCTCTTGCCTTAGTAACTAACAACACTCTGATAATTGCTCCAAAGGATCTGTTGATTGCACTTTTTAATTTTTTTATGAACCTTTGGTATCTTTGACCATCTAGAAAATGGAAGTCCCCTTGATATAACAGCTCCTACTACATGGTATAATATCTTGATCCATAGATATTGCTCAATTTAATTTCTGCACAACTGGCCAAAATCTTTTATATAGTTTTCCATTTTGAACTATAAGGAAATATGCTCAGTATAAGTGAAAGTTACTTCAAACAAAAGAGTAATAATAACAGTTTCTATTGTTCAGTAAATCTAATAATAATCTTATATTGCTTACTATATTTTACAAAGTATTTTCAAATACATTATGCGATTTAATGCTTACAAAACACTTTGAGGAAAACAAGACAGTATTTTACCATTATTAAAGATAAGGAAACTGAGTCTTAGTGTTTTAGTATCTTCCCTATCTATGTTCAGAGTGAAATTGGGACTTAAACTGTCATATTTTTACTCAGCTTAAATGTTGAAGTTAATGCTTGTATCTTGTCCTCTGTGAATCATATTCTGTTTTCTAATATTTGCAATAAATCCCCAAGCTTCAAAATACAGGATTTATTAAGCTTTTTAAGGTCCTTCCATTTTAAACTTCACCTGAGTCTACTTTCCCTGAAACTGTCTAGTTCAACAAGCATTCTCTATGTTCTCCATGCACCAGAAAGTGTGCCACGCATGGTGATTCATGCTATTTCTCAAATGGTACACAAGTTACATCAGTATCATCTGGGAATGTGGAAAAAGTAGCAATTTCAGACTTCATTCTGAACTAGGCAATTGGAATTCTAGGCAAAAGCACATGGAAATGTGTAGTAACAATTCCTAATAATCTGATCAAGAGGTAAATGTGCAAAAACTAAAATAAATTAAAAATTAAATTTAAAAAAAGAGATAAAGATGGCAAACACTGTGGAAGGACAAAACAGTTCTAGATTTGGAATCACAGGATCACCATTAAATGTGTGATTTAGGAAGGAATGGAGTAGGTCATTATTAAAACCCTTCCATGGCACAATTTCTTTATTTACAATGTAGGAATAATAATAATACATTGGAATGCAATAAGCCATGCAATAAGCCATGCGACAGACAACTTCCTCCCCAGAAAGATTAAATAACTTTTGGTGGTGTATAGTAAATAAGATAAAGGATCTTAAGTGTTTAGATCATAGAAGGCCTTTGTATCAGTTTATTAGGGCTGACATAGCAAAATAACACAGACTAGGTATTTTAAACAACAGAAATTAATTTTCTCACAGTTCTAGAGGCTCAACATCCAAGAGCTAGATGTCAGCAGGCTTTATTTCTTCTGAGACCTCTCCTTGGCTTGCAGATCGTTGCCCTCTTGCTGCCTCTTCCCATGTTCTTTTCTCTGTGCATGCACACCCCTAGGGTCTCTCTGTTGTCCTGATTTCCTCTTGCAAGGACACAGGTTGGATTGGATTAAGGCTCACTCTAATAGCCTCATTTCAACTTAGTCACTACTGTAAAGGCACTGTCTCCAAATACAGTCAGATTCTGAGATAGTGGACATTGGAGATTCAACATATGGATTTTGAGAGACACAATTCATTCCATAACAGCATTCAATAAATTTTAGTTGTCTGACATTTTGCCCTATTCCCTACCTCCTCCTTTACCCAACTCATTGGTCCCACACAACCTCTGTATCTGCTCAGTTCTGTTTGCTGCCCAGAAGTTATTTCCTTTAGCAAATCTGATAACCTAAAAGCTTGTTAATGTTGATTAGTTTGTGTATTGGTATATTTTAGTGCTTCAGAGCAACACATTTGCATAAACTTGAAGGCAAGTTTGGTGTCTTCACAGGAGAATGAGTAGGGTGAAGATTTCTAGTATGCAGCCCAACTAAAAATGGAGATCTTTTCAGAGAGTTAGATGTTTTGATACTCTTAAAATCTATCACATGGACCACTGTGTTTTTGAACTGTACCTGGGTTTGGACCTAGATAATCTGTGTGATTTTATGAGAGTCTGCTTTTTTACCTGTTCTATATTCTGGAAAATAAATTATAAATACCATTGTAGTGTGACATTTTAAAATTGTATCACCTTTTCCCTCTGGAGAGAATGTTCATGATTTATAATTTGTGTTTCCATCTTTACTTTTAGCTTTCAAGTTTTTCAAATATATGCGTGTCTGCTTCCTTTTCTTGCTGTCAACTTTAGTGATAAAAAAGAATTTTTCCTCACTGTTCACTTAAATTCTTCTCAGTGAGAATTACGTCACAAAAAAACAATTCAGGAAATATTAATGCAGTATTTCTTTTTGAATCTGATGTGCTTTAGGATCGTACATTTCTTGTTAAATTATTATTAAGCTTCCATGACTGATTCCTCTCTCTGTCAGACCCTTTAACCCTTGTATACCATCAGCAAAACATTTCTAAAACACACTGTCTGTAAGAAATCCAATAAAGTAGGGCCTGTATGTCAACTTGATGATCATTCTTTAGAAATGCCTATGGAAAGTGTGTGCTTTTTTCTTTATTTTTCTCTCTTTAAAATGGGTTAAATAATTTCTCCTGAACAGTTTTAAATTCTGTTTCATATTTTCATTTCATTCAAAGAGCTTTTCATTTGAAAATTTACAAAGGAAAATGACATTTATATTTTCAGGTTTAATATCAAGAATTAAGAGAAATTTTAATAGCCAACATGGGTCTTTTCCATAATTTTTAACCAATAAGTGGGAACACTAAAATTTCGACCACATTGTCAGTTGTTCTTGTTTTGGTCAAATGTGTTGGTATTTGCAGGGATGAAGAACCAGGAGGCCAGCTGGTTACAGATAAGTTCCATTTTGACTGGGATTCAGTACTTGTTGACACGGGTAACGTCATCACAGCACGGTTTGATGGCAGAGGAAGTGGATTCCAGGGCCTGAAAATTTTGCAGGAGATTCATCGAAGGTTAGGCTCAGTGGAAATAAAGGACCAAATAGCAGCAGTGAAGTAAGTGAATGTACATTTTCTTATCGTTTTTCCTGTAATGAGAAACTAGGTATGTGACATATAATACTTGGCATTAGTAAATGCTAAGACATTTATATTTTAATGATTAAACAAATTTCTAAGTTAATCATAAAGACTATTGTATTTTTTCAAGTATCTTTCACTCTCAGTGACATAATAAAAGAATTATCATACTTCCCCCTCTGGAATTAGAATCCACTTTGGACTTATGAAAATGGGAGAGACCTTAATTAAACTACTATATTATTTATTTACAATAATCCACAATGTCTATTATTGTCCCAGTTAATTACAGTTCTTGAACTTTCACAGATACCTTTCCCACACTGGCATGAAAAAGTGACCTGAGAAAACTAGTAGGTTCTTTAAAACAGTATACAGACATTAGCTAGGATATTGTTAAAATACAGATGTTGATTCAGTAGGCTGGTAATGGGCCCAAGACTCTGCATTTGTAACAAGCTAACAGGTGTGATACCCAAACTACTGCACCACCACTCTGAGTAGCAAGATTTTGGTATACAGGACCCTTCTACATGAATAGAGCTGCAACCACTAAAGCAGTCTCGTTTTTGTTTTTTGTTTTTTAATAACTACACTTTTTTTAAAAAATTAATTAATTAATTTATTTATTTATTTTGGCTGTGTTGGGTCTTCGTTTCTGTGTGAGGGCTTTTTCTAGTTGGGGCAAGCAGGGGCCACTCTTCAACGCGGTGCGCGGGCCTTTTATTGTCGCGGCCTCTCTAGTTGCGGGGCACAGGCTCCAGACGCGCAGGCTCAGTAATTGTGGCTCACGGGCCTAGTTGCTCCGCGGCATGTGGGATCTTCCCAGACCAGGGCTCGAACCCGTGTCCCCTGCATTGGCAGGCAGATTCTCAACCACTGCGCCACCAGGGAAGCCCAAGCAGTCTCGTTTGACCTCTGTTTTCTGTTTTGTTTTGTTTCTTGTTGCTAAGAATGAATTTCTATGGTTCATTTAACTCAACAAGATATAGCTATAATTTTTTCTTTTTTCATTTCAGATTTTTACTGAAACAGCCATACATTGACTCCAAAAGATTAAGCATTTTTGGAAAGGTAAATAGTAGAAATATGTGTGTGTACATTATGTGTTTGTATATGTACTTGCATAACTACTTTCCTCATTTTACTATAATTTCTCTGTATTATCCTTTAAAATATAATATTGTAATTAATATTATATACATTCAGTTATTTATTAATTCAGCAACTATTTACTGAGTATCTTTAATTGATGCATGGTGTTAGAAATAGAGCAACAATAGGACAAAAAAAAGGAATCGTCTTCATGAAGATTATCTCCTAAAGAGGAGAAAGAGAAAGTAAATGGATAAATGAAAAACATAGTTTTATCTGGTATTAAATCTTACAACAAACAAACCAAGAAAAACTTGATGGATAAAAGATAACTACAGGAAAGGCCAATGTTATTAAATTGAGTGGTCAAGTAAGGCCCCTCTGATTTAAGTGATATTTAGGCTGATACCTAAATAACAAGAGGGAGTCAGTCATGCAACTCTATTGAGGGAGCAAGTTCTCCAAAGAAGGAACAAGCACCACAGCCTTGGGGAAGACAACATGGCTTAGAAACTAAAAGGTGACCAGTATGCATAATTATGTCTTCTGTGCTTACTGCATGATATTTACTTCCTTTTAAAATTTTTTTATTAAAGTATAGTTGATTTACGTTGTGGTGTTAGTTTCTGGTGTACAGCAAAGTGATTCAGTTATTCATATATATATATATATGTATATATATATATTCTTTTTCATATTCTTTTCCATCATGGTTATTTAGAAGATATTGAGTATCGCTCCCTGAGGATATTTACTTCTTATAGCAATAATTTTTATGTCAAGTTCAATATCATCTTCACAGTAAGAAGTTAGACCCCATATAGATATTTATTGAGCACGTAGTTTATACATATCACTGGGCTAGACATTATAAAGATACTAAGATGACAGGAAAGAGATTTTGTACTATTTTAGTTTAGAGACAAAACAAATTCTTGGCCTTCATTGATTTAAACAAAATATGTTCTACTATTCATAATGAACCCAAAGACTCATGACAGCAAGTAACTGGTAGTTTTACTGGGGCATAAACTTTAGTGGTGTACACTGACAAGTAGGTCCATGAAAATCTACTTAACACATAGTAAAATATAAAACAACATGCATCACTACCATTCTCCCCCCACTTCAATCTGCAGTGCACCATGTTTTTTGCTATATTTAATTCTTGGTGTCAGTAATATTTAAGAGTTCAATAAAAATATTTTGTGAATAATGCTCCTCCCACATAAGTACAAACAAATAAATAAATAAAAGCCCATCACTAGCAGTAAAGATATTAGTGAAAAAATGAAAATGTCTAAGAAAGTGATCATTCCAAAGAAGTGAAAACGCTATAGATGCATCAACAAGTGCATATAGTAAAGTCTTATCAGACGCTGCAGCATGGATGAACCTTGAAGACATGTGCTTGGTGAAGTGAGCCAGTTACAGAGGGACAAATACTGTTTTATTCAACTTACATAAAATATCTAGAGTAGTCAAGTTCATGGTGGTTGCCAAGGCTGGAGGGAGGAAAAAGGAAAGTTGTTTTTTAATGGGTGTAGCATTTCAGATTAATGTGAATACACTTGACACGACTGAGCACTTAAAAGTGGTTAAGATGGTAAATTTTACATTATGTGGTTCTTACCACAGCAAAAGATGCATATAGTAGAGAACATTTTACCCTTTAGTGGTCCTAATATATGTAATAATTTACAAAGGACTTAGAGCTTATGTATTTCAGGACTCTACTTGTATACACATTAAGTATAAAAGACCAAATGAGCTATACAAACATTTATGAATATGGAAATTTAGCAAAGATTCGGAAAGTTGTAAAATGCCTTATGAAGACAGTGAAACATGAACTGGATGTTGAAAATCATTCAGCAAGTAGAGGGCAAGGAGAAGAGTTTCATGTAAATGCACAGTGTCAGTGAGGAGAGCCTGTTTGTAGAACATGAAATAAAGTAATTGACTAAAATTAAGGCTCGCATAAGGAGGTGATAGTTGACAGCACTGAGAGGAAGCCTGGGCACAGATCTTAGTGAGTCCTCCATATAAACTAGAAAATTTAGATGTTCGTCTAGAAACATGGGGAAATAAAACCGGAGCCTTCAGATTTAGAATTTCAAAAATCTTATGCTTATCATTGTATTAGGGGCTGTAGCATTGTATTAGGGGACTGCTGAGTCTCAGGCAATTTACTCTGGCAATCTAAATATACGATAGACTGACATAGGATATAAACAAGCAAAAACATAACTAGATTTATTTTAAATGGAAAAATATTCCATTTTGATTAAAAAAAAATGCATATCTGTGACTGAGTTATAACTCAGAAGGTGGCTTTCTTAGCATATAAAGGAATGTTGTTAGCTTTAAGACTTAGTAGGTCTTGTGATTTTTTTTAATGTACTTGTTTTATTTCAGTATCAAATTATGTTATGTTAAACTCATAAAATTTGCTGAGGAATTATGTTCTTTTTTTTATTGTCGGGAAAAGCTTGCTTAGAATTGGCGTTAGATTGTAAAGTATCTGGGGCTATTGCTTTCTTTGTTAGAAAAAATTTAATTAATGTTTAAATGTATTTAATCAATACAGGACTATAACGATTTTTCCATTTCTTCTGGAGTCAGTTTTAGTACTTTTTGTTTTTCTTCCAGTTTTATTGAGATAAAATTGACATACAGCACTGTATAAGTTTAAGATGTACAGCATAATGATTTGACTTACATACATCATGAAATTATTATCACAATAAGTTTAGTGAACAGCCATTATCTCATATAGATATAACATTAAAGAAATAGAAAAAAAAATTGTTTTCCTTGTGATGAGGACTCAAGATTTACTCTTTTAACAATGTTCATATATAACATACAGCAGTATTCATTATATTTATTATGTTGTACATTACACCCCTAGTACTTATTTATCCTATAACTAGAAGTTTCTACCTTTTGACTGCCTTCATCCAGTTCCCCCACTCCCCACCTCTACAGCACTACGTTAGTTCCTGTTACACAGCATAGTGATTTGATATTTCTATACATTTCAAAATGATCACCAAGCTAAGTCTAGTTACGATAGGTCACCATACAAAGATATTGTGTAATTACTGACTATATTCCCCACACTGTACATTTTATACCTGTGACTCATTTATTTTGTAACTGGATGTTTGTATCTCTTAATTTGTGTTTTGTACTTTTAAAAGGATTCTTTCCATTTCATATATTGTTCAAGATCATTCTCAAAGTGTAACATATCCTCTTATTACATGTTTAATCCTTTTACTAGTGGTGGCAGTGTCCCATTTGGACTCCCAGGTTGGCTTATTAGTGCCCCTTTGCTCTTGCTGAAGCACTTCTGCTCTGGGCTGCCTGCACTCACTCTTGCACTTGCTCTTGTCCCCCCTGTCTTCTCCCTTTCATCTCTCCCTCTTTTTCATGAACCATATTTTGGGCTTAATTTTTCTTCTCTATTTATCTTTGTTTTCTATTTCACTAACTTCTACTCCTCATGTTATTACGTTTTCTTCTATTTTTTATCCCATATTGTTTTTAAATTACTATGTTGAATGTCTAGCTTATTAGTTTTTAGCATTCTTCCTTTCAAATACAAGCCTTTGAGTTATGAAATCCCTTTGCAATACTCCCTTAGGTACTTCCCACTGGTACTAATGTAGTACTTTTAAAATTTAATGTAAGTATTTCTCAGTTTCCAGGGTAAGTATGCCCTCTGAATTGTTTTTATTATTTTTATTCCAATATTTTTATAGGAGTTTTGGTAACTTTCTATAATTGACTTTGATTATAACTGAATTGTAATCATAGAATTGACTAGAATAACAGAAATCCTTTGAAACCTCAGTTGATTCATGACTTTGGAATGATTTATAAAACTTTCACCTCTGCTTAAAAGATTTAGTGTTACATATATGCCCGTTTAATCAAACTTGCCCATCATGATGTTCAAATCATAAACTTACTTTATGATTTATTTTGTCTCTAATTTCCAAGAAAGCTGTATTAAAATGTCACATTATAATGGTGAATTATTGTTTCTCCTTAGTAGGTTAATTTAGTCTTCATATTTTAAGACTATTTTTATTCATTCCCTCCAAGTTCAGATTATTATATCTTCTCAGAGAACTGAATCTTTTATTGTTTTTCACCAATCCAGTTTATTTCTATTAATTTTTTGCTTTATGGATTTTTTAAAAATATTAAAATTACAACACCGGCATTCTTTTGAATAGTACACATTGTTTTTGCTTTTCTATCTTATCATTTTCAAACTTCATCCTCACAATTTAGGTATTTGAAGATTGCATTTATTTATATAAATTGTGATTACCGATACATTTAAATGTTATAATTTTCATTATTTCTGCCTACTGTCTTATTTGTTCTATTTTTTTTCCTTTCTTCCATTCATCTTGATTAAGTTCGGTTTTTTTTCTCTTTTTTTCCTTTTTCTAAATACATTTTTTGTTTTGTTGTCTGCTTTTGCAAGGAATTGCCAAACATTTTCCAAAGTCATTTTATTTTACCAACTGCTGTATATGGGAGTTCCAGGTGCTCTACATCCTTACCAACGGAGTATCATAAGTCTTTTTAATTTAAAAGTTCTCTGATGATTAATAATATTGATCATTTTTTCATGTGTTTATTGACATATATATATTTTTTTTAACACAACTGATTTATTGACCATTTATGTTGTGCAACAGACACTTTCGTTTTAAGGTTTACTAAATCAGAGGGAGTGTATTATAGTCACAAACCTGTCCCTCCCTTTTTTCAACTTTTAAATTGAGATACAATTGACATACTAAAATCATCATTATACAATAATATTGTATCTAGAAATGAGATAGTAGAAGTTCTTTCATCTTGTTCTTTTTCAGAGTTCTTTTATCTCATCTAGGTATTGTATTTCTTTATAAATTTTAGAATCATCTTTTGTAATTTTACAAAATAGACCATGGGGATTTTCATGGGAATTGTATTGAATCTGTAGATCATCTAGGGAGAACTGACATCTAAGAAATATTGACACTTTCATATTTTTTAAGATATTTTTCTTTGGTGTTTTATACTTTCTCCAATATGTGTATAGTTATGAATATTTTTTTATTAATCATATTTGGGTTTTGATGGGTTCTCTGAATCTGTGCTTTGTCTTCCATCAGTTCCAACAAAATTGGAATTTTACATATGGAATTCTTTAAAGCTTATACTGCATTTGTATTTGTTTTTGTTTTTCTTTTAATTACACTTATATGGTAAATTTGGTCTACAAACACCAGTGTGGACTTATGGCTCAAATTTTTAATTAAGGTTAATTTTTTTTTCATTGATTCGGTACAAGTTCATGATAAGAATTTAAAACTAAATCATTTTCATCAATCCTTTTGTGCAGCATAATTATCTCTTGTCATCTTTAGACAACCCTTTAGGGGTCTAGCTTTGTGCAGTCTCCCTTTAGATCAGGGGTCCTGAACCCCTGGGCCATGGACAGGTACCAGTCCGTGGCCTGTTAGGAACTGGGCTGCACAGCAGGAGGTGAACGGCGGACGAGTGAGTGCGCGAAGCTTCATCTGTATTTACAGCCATTCCGCATCATTCACATTGCCGCCTGAGCTCCGCCTCCTGTCAGATCAGCAGTGGCATTAGATTCTCATAGGAGTGTGAACCCTACTGTGAACTGTGCATGCGAGGGATCTAGGTTGCATGCTCCTTATGAGAATCTAATGCCTGATGATCTGAGGTGGAGCTGAGGCGGTGATGCTAGTGCTGGGAAGTGACTGCAAATACTGATTATCATTAGCAGAGAAGTTTGACTGCACAGAGACCATAATAAATCAATTGCTTACAGACTCATATCAAAACCCATCAGTGAGTGGCAGGTGAAAACAAGCTCAGGGTTCCCACTGATTCTGCATTATGGTGAGTTGTATAATTATTTCGTTATATAATTACAATGTAATAATAATAGAAATAAAGTGCATGATAAATGTAATGCACTTGAATCATCCCAAAACCATCCTCCCCACAACCCCTGGTCTCTGGAAAAATTGTCTTCCACGAAACCAGTCCCTGGTGCCAAAAAGGTTGGAGACCACTGCTTTAGACCTATTGTATGGAGTCTATGCATTTTGTCTACCTCATGCACTGAGTCATCATAGCAGAAGGTTAAAATCACTTGCATTTGCAAAACAAACAAAGAAACAAACAAAATTGGCTTTATGCTTGTTTACCTCTCAGTTTTCCAGTTTTCAGTTAATATCTGGCCTCTGTGGATTCATAACCTTTGTGCCAGTTCAATGTTGTATTCAGAATTACTTTTAGTTGTTTAGTTCTCGTTCTCTTTTTTTTAACTACCACTTTGTATTTACTTTTTTGTTTTTGTTTAGTTTTGGTTTTGTTTTCAGTTGAGTCGATTGAGATATCAGTTTCACCAAATACTAGAAGTGGAATTGCCACACTTATGTTTTTACCATCAAAGAGGCTAGAGCAGTGTTCCCTTCTAAGATTACAGGCTGAGTAAGAATTTAGTGTGAAAAGTGTTATGATTCATTTGAGATATTCCCTCTGAAAAAAGAAAGATGAATGGCAGCAGTAGGGCCAGGAATTTACCATCTTTAATCAACTTATTTCCTTTACATTTATCACTATGATTGAATTTCTAGGTCTTGCTTTTTCTCCCTTTGGTCTAAAATTCATCCTGTTTTTTATGGTCTATATATCTATATCTATATCTATATCTATATCTATATATCTATATCTGTATCTATATCTACATCTACCTAGCTAGATAACTGATTTCATCCATTATAATTGACTCTGTCAGCAGAAATTAAATTTACTTCGAAGTTTTGAGGTACATTGCACTGTTGGTCTCCATAAAGCTGAAATAGTGAACTCCAAGAAACTGGTTGATATTTTTTATTTTGTGTGTGATTCATTCCAGTTTAATCTTTCAGAATTTGGAAAGCAATTCTAATCTATTCTTTCTAACCATGTAAGCTGATTAAGGAATATAGAATTTTTAGTATTTCTAAGAATGTGTTTTGTGTCAAATAATATATATTTTTAGACAATATCCCTACCTATTTTCTATTTATGGAAATATTAAGCCTATAAACGCCAGGAAAGCATTGATTAAATAAATGCATTCTCTTCTAAAACTATCACTAGTTTTAGATACTAAAGAAACTACTAGAAATAGATATTAGAGAAAAACTTCAGCCAGCATAGAAGATAATGTTTGGCTTTTTATATCCAATTTCATTTCAATATTTCACATGTATTTTATGGGTAAACAAAATTATTCTAAAAAGTTGTAACTATTACCTAAAATGGATCTTAAGGATATTCCAATAGTTATTTATTGTTCCAAATGAGTTTTCTTCAATATAGTTAAGCTGAAATTCTTACTGGTTTAAGTATTCCTTCCACCTTTCTACTTAAGTATTTTTGTTCATGCCTTTTAATTTATTTCTAATAACAGCCTCAAGCCTGAACATTGCTTTTATAATTCTGTCTCTTATTAAGCCTCATTCAGAGGTCCTTTTCTCCATAAATTATTCACTAAATCTCTCCCACTTGAAATCATCATTCCCTCCTGTGTACTCAAAGAATACTTTGTCAGTAGCTTCTCATATTCATTATACCATCATGCAATGTATTATATTTATTTGTATTCTTATTCATTTCTTATGTTAGACTATAAGCCTTTTCAGGGTATTTATGTTTTATTTGATTTTTTGTTGCAAAGGCATTTGAACTGAACTCATGTCATGCTCTTTCCTTCATCTGGAATTCTCTCTTTCCCACCAGATAGCCAGACCTTATCATTTTGGAAGGGGGTACACTGAGTTTCTTGGCTTTCTAGCTTTAGTGTTTTCATCAAATTTGGAAAATGTTCAGTTATTAGTTCAATTTTTTTTTTTTTTTTTGCTGCCCCCTTTCTCCAGGGATTGCAAATAGGTGTGTAATTAGGCCAGTTGAATTTTTCCCTAAACTCACCAAAACGATATTAATTTTTTAAAAATATTTTTCTCTGTGTGCTTCATTTTTGGGTATATTGTGCTGCTGTGCCTTAACTGTACTCTTCCAGGCAGGAAGCTGTAGCAATCCCAGGGTTGACTTGTTCTCTGTCTTTCAGTCATCACTGTCCTGTGTTGCCCAATGTCCAATGTCTTAATTCTTCTATTTCATATATTTTGCCCATATTTTTAGTTGTTTCACATGGAAGGGTAAATCTCATTTCTGTTATTCCATTGTTATGGAATTAGAAATTCCTACATAAAATTAATTTTTATGTTTATTAATCATTTTACAATGTTATTTTTGAATTGTCAATTTATATACATATATACACTTAGTTATATTGGTCTCATATATGTATTTGTTTTCTTTTTGCAATTTTGAGATTTTGATGCATTAAAGATAGCAATCTTTTCACATTTGTTTGAAATATTTCTTCAACGTGTTGATTGACTTTCAGTTTTGTTTACTATAATTCAAACAACTGAAGTGTTAAAGCGTTTTTCTTATCTTTTGGCAAAACCTTTCCAATCCTTTCTCTGGTGATTTCTTCCAATGATTTTATTTTTTAGAGATCTCATTCCTATCAAAATAAGTATTTATTAGATTTTCGCTTTATGTATCTGTTTGAGTGGGGCAGAGAGAGGTACATAACACTTGTATGCTGAGGATTTATATATTTGGTTTCAAATAGCTAGTCAGTTTCACCAGCTCCATTGATTGACTAAATCTACCTTAACACTTTGATTATGATGCCACCTAAACAATAAGTTCTCAGATATTCTTGGATTTATTTCTGGTGTAACCTGCCTATCTGTTCTTAGACTAATCTTATAGTCTTTTAATTATAATATTATGCTTAATAATCATACATTTTAATATTTTAAAATATTTTCCACTCTTTGCTCTTTTCTTTCATAATACCTTTCGCTTACCTCTCCTATTTTCTCCACTTTTATAATTCTCCCAAAATATTCAGCTATAATTTTTTAACTAAAATTTTATTAAAACAATCTTTATTTTTATTTGAGAAGATTTAAAATTTTCAAAAGATGTAGCTTTGATCTGAATCACATAATACATCTCTTTTATTTAATTCTTATTTTATATTTCTCAGTAGAATTTTATAGTTTTCTTTACGTATGTCAAATATCTTCCATGCTATATTTATTTCTAGGTATTGCTTATTAGTAGTGCATTTTTAATTTTTATTTTAAGTAGTATGTTTTTGTCTGTATTATTTTCTAACTTGTTTGTTGGATAAATGGAAAGCTTATACTATTAGCATATTTAGCTAATATGCTAATAGTATAATAACTGGCCATCTGTTACTCAATAATCATTCATATGACTTCATTAAAGACTTTGAACCATTTTAGTTTGAATAATTATCCTTAGGACCTAATCTAATTTCATATAATATAATGTAATAATATTAATGTTCACTGTACCAAGTAATTATATCTAAGTGTTAAAGGTAAGAAAACTGCTGAAAGAAATTTTTTCTGACATATTTTTAAAAAATTGATGACACAAATTAAAAGTAGGTAGCAAAATTTAAAACATTATAAACATCATACCGAGAACAGATATTGCTATGATTACCAGGCAAGTATTGATGGGAATAAAATTAATTCATTTAAAAAACATTTACTGAGTGTATACTAAGTGCCTTGCACTTTTCAAGTTGCTGGACCTACAGCAGTCACTGAAACAAACCAAAAAAAAAAAAAAAAGTCTATCTTTTATATAATTGTTAATGCAGTGAAGAGAGATAAATGAAAAACAAATAAATGAAAAATAATTAGTAAAGTATATAAAATGTCAGATAATAATATTACAATTCAGAAAAATGAAGCAAAGAGGCAGAGAGGGGATCAAGAATAAAGATGAGATAGCAATTTTCCATCATTAAAGAGGAACGATTTCACTAGGAGATCATGATTGGTCTAAAACAGGGAAATTTGAGGAGACAAGAGACATGGATATCTGGAGAAGGTAAAACAACTTTAAAAGTGCAATGAATATGGAAGCTTTTTAAAACTTAACCTATGGGGATAATTACTCATTATTTATAGTCTTAAGAGTCTCAACTGGGATAGCCTCATCCACCAGAGGGCAGACAGCAGAAGCAAGAAGAACTACAATACTGCAGCCTGTGGAACGAAAACCACATTCACAGAAACATAGACAAAATGAAAAGGCAGAGGACTATGTACTAGATGAAGGAACAAGATAAAACCCCAGAAAAACAAATATATGAAGAGGAGATAGGCAACCTTCCAGAAAAAGAATTCAGAAGAATGATAGTGAAGATGATCCAGGACCTCGGAAAAAGAATGGAGGCAAAGATCGAGAAGATGCAAGAAATGTTTAACAAACACCTAGAAGAATTAAAGAACAAACAAATAGAGATGAATAATACAATAACTGAAATGAAAAATACACTAGAAGGAATCAATAGCAGAAAAACTGAGGCAGAAGAAAGGATAAGTAACCTGGAAGACAGAATGGTGGAATTCACTGCCACGGAACAGATTAAAGATAAAAGAATGAAAAGAAAGGAGGAAAGCCTCAGAGACCTCTGGGGCAACATTAAACACACCAACATTCACATTTTAGGGGTCCCAGAAGGAGAAGAGAGAGAGAAAGGACCTGAGAAAATATTTGAAGAGAGTATAGGGAACATGGGAAAGGAAATAGCCACCCAAGTCCAGGAAGTGCAGAGAGTCTCAGAGCAGGATAAACCCAAGGAGAAACAGGCCGCGACACATAGTAATCAAACTGACAAAAATTAAAGACAAAGAAAAATTATTAAAAGCAACAAGAGAAAAACGACAAATAGCATACAAGGGAACTCCGATAAGGTTAACAGCTGATTTCTCAGCAGAAACTCGAAAAACCAGAAGGGAGGGGCATGATATATTTATAGTGATGAAAGGGAAGAACCTACAACCAAGATTACTCTACCCAGCAAGGATTCGATGGAGAAATTAAAACCTTTACAGATAAGCAAAAGCTAAGAGAAAACAACACCACCAAACCAGCTCTACAACAAATGCTAAAGGAACTTCTCTAAGTGGGAAACACAAGAAAAGAAAAGGACCTTAAAAAAAACCCCAAAACAATTAAGAAAATTATAATAGGAACATACATATCGATAATCACCTTATATGTGAATGGATTAAATGCTCCAACCAGACACAGGCTCACTGAATGGATACAAAAACAAGACCCATAGATATGCTGTCTACAAGAGACCCACTTCAGACCTAGGGACACATACAGACTGAAAGTGAGGGGATAGAAAAAGATATTCCATGCAAATGGAAATCAAAAGAAAGCTGGAGTAGCAATACTCATATCAGATAAAATAGAGGTTAAAATAAAGAATGTTACAAGAGACAAGGAGGGACACTACATAATGATCAAGGGATCAATCCAAGAAGAAGATATAACAATTATAAATATATACACACCCAACATAGGAGCACCTCAATTCATAAGGTAACTGCTAACAGCTCTAAAAGAGGAAATCGACAGTAACACAATAATAGTGGGGGACTTTAACACCTCACTTACACCAATGGACAGATCATCCAGACAGAAAATTAATAAAGAAACACAAGCTTTAAATGACACAATAGACCAGATATATTTAATTGATATTTATAGGACGTTCCACTGGAAAACAGCAGATTACACTTTCTTCTCAAGTGAACATTCTCCAGGATAGATCACATCTTGGGTCACAAATCAAGCCTCGGTAAATTTAAGAAAATTGAAATGATATCAAGCATCTTTTCTGACCACAATGCTATGAGATTAGAAATCAATTACAGGAAAAAAACGTAAAAAAACGCAAACAGATGGAGGCTAAACAATACGTTACTAAATAACCAAGAGATCACTGAAGAAATCAGGGAAAATAAAAAAATACCTAGAGACAAATGACAACAAAAACATGGTGATCCAAAACCTATGGGATACAGAAAAAGCAGTTCTAAGAGGGAAGTTTATAGCAATACAAACCTACCTCAAGAAACAAGAAAAATCTCAAATAAGCAATCTAACCTTACACCTAAAGGAACTAGAGAAAGAAGAACAAACAAAACCCAAAGTTAGTAGAAGGAAATAAATCATAAAGATCAGAGCAGAAATAAATGAAATAGAAACAAAGAAAACAATAGCAAAGATCAATAAAACTAAAAGCTGGTTCTTTGAGAAGATAAACAAAACTTATAAACCTTTAGCCAGACTCATCAAGAAAAAGAGGGAGAGGACTCAAATCAATAAAATTAGAAATGAAAAAGGAGAAGTTACAATGGACACTGAAGAAATACAAAGCATCACAAGAGACTACTTACAAGCAACTCTATGCCAATAAAATGGACAACCTGGAAGAAATGGACAAATGTTTAGAAAGGTATAACCTTCCAAGACTGAACCAGGAAGAAATAGAGAACATGAATAGACCAATCACAAGTAATGAAATTGAAACTGTGATTAAAAATCTTCCAACAAACAAAAGTCCAGAACCAGATGGCTTCACAGGTGAATTCTATCAAACATTTAGAGAAGAGCTAACACCCATCCTTCTCAAACTCTTCCAAAAAATTGCAGAGGAAGGAACACTCCCAAACTCATTCTATGAGGCCACCATCACCCTGATACCAAAACCAGACAAAGATACTACAAAAAAAGAAAATTACAGGCCAATATCACTGATGAATATAGATGCAAAAATCCTGAACAAAATACTAGCAAGCAGAACCCAACAACACATTGAAAGGATCATGCACCATGATCAAGTGGGATTTATCCCAGGGTTGCAAGGATTCTTCAATATACTGAAATCATCAGTGTGACACACCATATTAACAAATTGAAGAATAGAAATCATATGATCATCTCAGTAAATGCAGAAAAAGCTTTTGATGAAATTCAACACCTATTTATGATAAAAACTCTCCAGAAAGTGGGCATAGAGGGAACCTAACTCAATATAATAAAGGCCATATATGACAAACCCACAGCAAACATCATTCTCAATGGTGAAAAACTGAAAGCATTTCCTCTAAGATCAGGAACAAGACAAGGATGTCCACTCTTGCCACTATTATTCAACATAGTTTTGGAAGTCCTAGCCATGGCAATCAGAGAAGAAAAAGAAATAAAAGGAATACAAATTGGAAATGAAAAAGTAAAACTGTCACTGTTTGCAGATGACATGATACTATACATAGATTATCCTAAAGATGCCACCAGAAAACTACTAGAGCTAATCAATGAATTTGGTAAAGTTGTAGGATACAAAATTAATGCACAGAAATCTCTTGCATTACTATACACTGACAATGAAAGATCAGAAAGAGAAATTAATGCAACAATAAATTTTGTTATTCATAACATATTTACAGTATTTTTACTTCAAATTAATTCACTGTGTATTACCACTGATGTGGTTCAGAAAGAATCATACAAGTCAAAGGCTGTAGGAGAAATGTTTTTTTCTTTCAGTTCTGTCAGTATACCTTTTTGACTGCAATCATGAACTCTTGAAAACTTGCTCAAAAAGTCACTTAATTATCTCAAAACCTGGGGCCCATGAAAACGTAAGTCCTTAGTAAAACGGTATTACAGATTTCACCCCCTGCTTTTATAGTCCTTCTATCTATTGGATTCAGTTTCTTACACCACAGGTAAAATTTATTTTTTTAAAGAAATAAAATTATCTATATTTTAGGTCCATGGAATAAACTTTTAAAAATCTAGATAAATTTGTTAAAATTTTATAAGTAATGCTAAAATGCTTTGCAAATGGACGTGGCATAACAATTGTAATGAATGGAACAGTCTGATCACTGAGAAACCAATAAAATGACAACACAACTGAAACATAGCAGCCTATACCAACTATTGACTATTATTGACATATATCAATGTCAATATATTGACAATATTGATATATGTCAATATTGATATATATATCAATATGTATCAATATATCAATATATTGACATATATCAATGTCAATATTGACAATATTGACAATAGTCAATATTGTCCTCTCATTGACAAGAGTCAGTATGATGAACCCCAGTTTTTGGTATCTTCCTGATAGATATGAGTTGCTTTGGAAGTTAAAATCACCATTTGATGTCTACTAGAATTTATATCTGATTTCTTATATCTGATTCCAATATCCTTGTGGAATATTATTTTTCCAAGAACTTTTTCATTATTTATTCTTGCATTCAGTGAATAAATGTGAAATGATAAAGAAGAAGGAAAGCAATTAAAATTTATTTTAATTCCTGCCAGTGTTGATTTTCTTTTAAAAATAGAATTTATTAACTAAATCGGTTTAAAGCAGTATTTTGAGTAAGATTTTTAAATGCTATAGAGAGAATTTTATTCAAAAATTTTTACTATCATTTAAAGAGTATTTACCTTCATTAATCCCAAATCCTGAATTTTTTTTTTAAAACAGTAAAATACAATGTCTTATGCAACAGCTATTTACAACCCTTCTTTCACTTAGAATCACATGGAGAGCTCCACGGCCCATTCTCCACATATTGATTCAGTTGTTTTTGAGGGCATTGATACATAATTTTTAAAGTTCCACTGGTCAAGGGAATGCTGGCTAAAGCTAGGAAGATATATGTTGGGAATCTTTATTACATTATTACACAATAAGAACTTTCTATTCAAAATATGGACCAGCAGTATAAATGTCTCCTGGGAGTTGGTTAAAAATGCAAAATCTTGGGCCCTATCCCAGATCTACTGGATTAGAATAGGCATTTTTAACAAGATTCCCAAATAATTTAAAAGAACTTTCAAGTATTGTTCTGGACTCTGCCCCTCCTTTGGAAGACACCATTCTCCTTAGTTCCTGGAGATAATGACTCTGAGAATCATGTGAAACTAAGGTAAAAAAACATTATACCAATTTATTAATTTATATTATTTAAATATGATATACAGTTATTCTCAGGATAGTAATATTTAGCTAGTCTCTCAGTAGTTAAGTTATGTAAATAACAGAATTGTTATCAGTTGAAAGATTGTTTGGTTGTTGTGGTATTAGAACCAGAAAAGTTATCAACTAAGATACATTTTTCACTATGAGAATACTGTTGCCCCTTGGGAAATATTTGAAACCTCTTGGCTACAACACCATGGTCTCAATCTCCATGACAGAGAACTAGAAACGATATACTGGAAAGGCTCCTTGTAGGGACAGAATTTTCAAAGTCTCTCTACACTTTTGCTCTATAATAGCTGTTTATTTACTTGCTTTGCATGACTCATCCCACACCTTCGTACTTCTGAAGGGGAGCAGAACATGCCATCCCAGAATATGCCTCTTTGGCATAAGGATTATTTTGAGCTGATTGTTTTAAGAAACAGCATAAACAGGAGGCACAGCATAAACAGGAGAAGCTTTAAAAACAGAGTAGAAGTTACCCTTTTGCAAGGGACATTTACATTTATAAAGAAAACCTCTATTTGTGTCTCCCTCTCTTTACCAGGAAGGGAAGAATGACTCTAAATCATAAGAAACTTTTATCAATGGAGAAGGCACTAACTTAAATCTACATAACAAACCTTACCCTTGTTTACAGTTCTTTTCCTGGTAACTTCCCATAACTGACTTTCCCCCAACATCTTTCTTCTGTCTTTAGTTGAAGATGGTATTTAAGGTGGTGACTTGGGCCATCTAGGGAGTTACTTAGTTTCCCTGCTAATCTCCATGTACAGGTGAGGTATACACGTAAATAAACTATTTGTTTTTCTCTCGTTAATCTGTCTTTTATTGGAAGACATCTCAGCCAAGAACTCAGAAAGATAAAAGGAAATTATTTTTCCTCCCTTCCACTTCTTTCTTTAGATATGTTAAGACATTTAAGCCTATTACTTTTTTTGGTATTAATTTTGCTGATTTAAGGCTATTTTCGTCCCTCTCAAAGAGACTAAGCAAAGGTACTCTGGGGGAGCTTACTTCTATAAGGGATAATTTTATTTCTCTCAGTTTCTAATTGTTGCAGAAGCTTTGCATAAATATCTGCGTACTAGCTAAATATTGTACAAAATTGACATATATAGGGGAGGAAAAATAATTTCCCTCTACCCTTCTGAGTTCTTGGCTGAGATTCCCTTATAATAAAAGACAGATTAACAAGAGAAAAATGAACAGAAGTTTGTTGACATGTACACCTCACGTATACATGGGAGATACTCTGGGGAAAATGAGTAACTCTGTGAGGTGGCTTAGAAATCAGGCTTAAATACCATCTTAATAGTGATTCTGAAAACTTGGCCTCTGTGCACCTGTGCTGAATCCAATCTCAGAGACATAGTTTTGGGTGAAGTAGAAAAGAATATCTTCATTGCTTTGTCAGGCAAAGGGGGGTGCAGCAGACCACTGCCCCTCAAAACTGTGTGTCTCAACCCAGAAGGATTTCATGAGGAGTTTTATAGCAATGGTTCAAGGGCAGGGTTGCTGATAAGGATTAGAGTGTGTGCAGGGGCTGCATTCCTTTAATCTGGTCTCAGGTGGTCTGTTGAGTTTCTGTGGTTACTTTAATCTGGCCTTAGGTGGTCTTTTGAAGAGCTTCTCTGGTTCCTTTAATCTGGAATGAAGAATGCTGACATCTTCCATTTGTTGGGGATTTTAGTACTGTAAAGAGCTCAAAGATATAGTTATGTGTATCCTTTGAGGCAGAACCAAGACCCTGCCCCAAGGCTGCACTATTGTTTGTTGCCTGCTCCTCCCTTGTCTCTGCATCCCCTCCCTTCCCTGATTAGCAACTGTTCGAATCTGCCCTTTGGGACTCAGGAAAGTTCATAGAGGCTGGAGTCTGTTTCCCACAAACAAGAAACGGGGAGCAGAAAAGCTTCTGTGTACAGGAGCCCCACGGAGTTCTGCTCGCTTTCAACAGGGAAAGGGAAGAGGGGATACAGGCATTTTAAGAGAGAGTAAATTATTGTTAGGAAAGACAAATGGGGCTCTAGAAGAATAGATGGGAGGTGTAGTTTGTCATATAGTCTCTCTGGCTGTGGTGTCAACTTCTAGTCTCCTTTCCTGTGACAAGAGGCAATCTTCCCTGGCTGATGAAACTTCCAGGGAGGGGATCTAGAACAATTGATTTCTTTTTGGAGGATCTGCCTTTAGGAAGATAAGGGGAGTTCAGAGAAAGCTTCTCTCTGCGTTTGCTGTTTTTTCCAGTGCCTATATCTCAAAATAATCAATATGCCAAGTGGCATACTTTGGGGTGATGTATTCTGCTACCCTTCACATATGTTCTGTCAGCCACTTCAGTAACATCTGATTGCATTTTGGACTTTCTAGTACCAATTTTTAAACGATGCTCCAAATAAGCATAAATGAAATTCTTTACTACTCATCTCAAGAGTTTAGAGAAAATAACAGGTTCCTATAGCACCGGACCACACTAGAATCATCTGGAAATCTTTCAAAAGTAGAGCCAATTGCATCAGAATTTCTGTGCTAAGGCCTGGGTATTAATATTTTTTTAATACCTACCAGGATACTCCATTGTCTGGCAAAATGAAAAACAATGCCAAGAACACAGCAAGAATTAACATCTAAAGTGAACAGACAACTCAGTAGGTCATTCCCTTAGCCTAGCATTACTGTAGTTATTAAAATCTCCTTTGGAAATTTTCTAGTCAGATCGTGGTCTACAAAAGAAAACTGGACACCTTGATTTATTTTTTTAAGAAGTTATAATTAAGTTTGTTCAAAAGCATTTCAAGAGGATATTTAAAAATTAAATTTAAAAATAATACAACTCATTGGATTAAAAATAATCCAATTAAATTTAAAAATAATCCAACTAGCAAAAGTATTTATCTTATACCGTTTCTTTCAAGTTTTTAGTTGTGTGGAATTGAAAGCAGAATCTATACTTGTGAAGATATATTTTAAATCTTTAATTCCTCTTTCTTAATTCTTAATAATCATCATTATTATTAAATGTTTTATTAAATGAATATACTGTTTTATTAACTATATAGTGCCTAAAATGGTATGATTTAATCAGTTCTGTATTTCCCTAATTTCAAATTGTTTGGAGCTATTCCCAGATATCAAATCAAAGAGCAAATATTTGACACTTGATGATATATAATTAATTTTATATTTTACCTAAAGTTATTAAAATAGCTTATTATATAAAAATTTAAATACCTCTTTCCAAAATTTTCATCTGTACATAGTGATGTTAGTATATTCTTTGCTCCAGTCTGGGACATTATGAGACATTCTGATATGTGTATTACCAAACAGTGACCAAAAGCTAAAAAAAATCTCTAGGAATATATATATGAAAACTTTCTTTTTTTTTTTTTTTGTCAGGGGTATGGTGGCTATATTGCATCAATGATATTAAAATCAGATGAAAACCTTTTTAAATGTGGATCAGTGATTGCACCCATTATAGACTTGAAGTTGTATGGTGAGTACTTCCTACATTCTGACCTAATATAATGTATTGATTCGTAGACAAGGAAGTCCCCATGTGGAGAAGCTCAGTTGAGTTCATTTATCATGTGTTATCAGAGATGTTTTCAGCTCTTTATCGCCTCTCTGATTCAATCAATTTTAGTGGAGCATGACAATTAAATGTGAAATGTAGAAACTAAATAATGAAATACGCTAGTCAAATGATTTTTAGTTTACCCTTAAATTTCTGTTTTCTTGGGTCACAGCCTCAGCTTTCTCTGAAAGATATCTTGGTGTGCCATCTAAAGAAGAAAGCACATACCAGGTAACTAATTTAAAACCAATGAAGAAAGAGGAGTATTTTTGTTCTAAAAACCCAGTCAAAATGCAAATATAGGTAAATCTTTATATACAGATTTTTGTGTTTTTGTTTTTATAGGCTTCCAGTGTGCTACATAATATTCATGGCTTAAAAGAAGAAAATATATTAATAATTCATGGGACTGCTGACAGTAAGTATTATACTTGCTGCTACTGATTGATGTGGTCTGACCTTGGAACAAAGGGGTACATCCAAGGACTTGCTTACAGGAGGCCCTGTAACCCTCTTGGGGAGGAGAGCAGAGGAGAGGGGCACAAAGAATCTGATACCTGGTAGGAAGTGGGAAGAAGGACGTCAGGACTAAGAGGACAGGAGGCAATGAACCTCAGTGGCTGCACTGCCCAGTAAAACTCTCTGGGATGATGGAAATGTCATCTCTGTGCTGTTGAACCCAGTAGCCACTGGCCACATGTGGCTCTCAAGCACTTGACATGTTTAGTATGACTGAGGAACTGAATTTTTAAATTTTATTTAATTGTAATTAATTTAAATGTAAATAACCACATGTGGTTAGTCACTACTAGGACAGTGTTATTCAGCATACCTCGAATGGAAACTAACCTGGAAAACAGCAGCATAGCAAATGGGTGCCAGCACTGAGATGATATTCTGATGAGATTTACCACTTAAAACAAAAACCAAAAAAGCACTTTCATATCACCTCTCATTTTTTATTATTTTAAACATTGGAGATGAATGTGATTGATAATACTAGTAATAAATAATATTTTATATTCACATGAAGTGTTTGGTACTCAAAGAATTTTTTTTATTATTTTATGTGAAATCTTACAACAGAGGGCTGAGTATTTATAGCCCCACTCACAGATGAGAAAAGTCAATTTCAAGGAGGAAACAGATTTATCCAAGGCTACCTGGCAAGTGAGCAAAGAGAAGCAAAGCCTTGAAGCAATATTTCCTAAATCTTAAACTTGTTTTTGTCAGTCCACTCTGCCCTGCCTCAGTATTTTTATCCCATTTTACATAGAATATCACTAAAAAGGCCTTATATCAAAGATAATACCAGCTGTCACTCAAACTTAACTTTGAGGCATGTCAGGTCACAGTTAAATTAGAGCTTAGATCAATATTGATATATACCATACATATATATATACATATAGTATATATTTGAATAAATAGGTAAATGAGGGAGAAGAGACAAATCTCCCTTAGGTAGATTTCCAAACCATTTATATACGTGCCCCAACTCAAGGAGGCAAAGCTTAGTTCTCCTCCCTTCCCCCTTCACAGTGTGTTGCACTTAGTGATTTGCTTCAAAAGAGTACAGTATGGAATGGGGGAGAGAGAGTAACTTTCATGGCAGAGAAACTTGACAAACTTCACCTCAGCCAGGTGATCAAGGTCAGCATTGACAGTGACAAGTCATGTAGATAGTATGTAACCTTGATGTGGCTTCATGAGAACGGCATTCTATCTCTATACGGTCTTGTCCCAAATACGCATAACTCCAGACAAACCCAAATGAGGAACATCTTACCAAATTCCTGACCAGTACTCCTCAGAACTGCCAAAGTCATCAAAAGCAAAGAAAGTTTGAGAAATCATCATAGACCAGAAGGGGTTAAGGAAACACTATGTCTAAATGTTTCTAAATGTACCATAATAATGTAAGACGTTAACAGTAGGGAAAGCTGTGTAAGGGATATACAGGAGCTCTCTGTACTATCTTTGCAACTTTTCTGAAAATCTAAAACTATTATAAATTTTTTAAAAAAGACTTAGATGATACCATACCTGTTGTAGATGAAACATGATGTAAGAGAACATAAACGTTTTGAAGGACATTAGAATTTTGTTCTAAGGTATTAAGAACTTACATATACATTGATAGTAATAACAAATAGTGATTATTAAGTAATGACTGTATGTTAGGAAATGTGCTAAAAGCTTTTAATATCATAGTATCTGTTTTTCACAAAAATACTGTGCAGTAGGTACTACTTCTCTTGTTATTTGACAAATTGGGAAAATGAGTATTATGGAATTTATGTATCTTGCCGAAAATCACACAGCTATTGATTTGCTAGAAAGGTGATTTGAAATAGGCATTGAAGCTCTTATTCACTTGGCTCTAAAGCTTCAATTATGGGAATAAATTATATTCAAGGTTAAATTATTTTACATTTAGCCATCACACTGTAATATATTAACATTATTCAGTTGTTTCTGTTAATATGTTGTAATTATTAAGGTAAATTATGTTGTTCCCTGACTCATCCAGTCATGGGCCTGGGACTTCACCTACCTGATAAAATGTAAGCAGACCTTCAGCACTCGTCACTTCAAAGAAAATACACCTGTGTGTTTGCACACACACATACACACACACACAAATGTACTCACACACACCACACACACAAATGTACTCACATACACCACACACACACACACACACAAATGTACTCACACACACCACACACACAAATGTACTCACATACACCACACACACCTTCCACGTGGAACTGGTAGATTATAGGTTCTCAGTCAATAATACTATAATACTACCATTATTATTATCTCCCAAAATTATCAGCAAATTGGATAACTCAACCAATTAGACTTTTAATGCCCCCATTTAGTTTTAGGAAGGGGACAAATGGCAAATGTCAATAGGCTTTGCACTAGAAACTGAACAGAAAAAAAAATAATAACTGGAAAATCCATTTATGCATTTATCTTTTCAGCTGTATCCATGCAGCTGAATGATGGAGTCCTTTTCAATTTGTTTTCTGCAATAAACAAATGAGGTATATAAAGGATCATTTTATCTCAGTCATTGCCCTATTTATTAACATTTCTAGTAGCTTACATTTACAGAGCAATTTGCACAGTTATTTAGAAATGGCATGGTAATTTTCCCATTAAGTACAATAAGAGAATGTTGGAAAAGATTATAGGTAGACTTTTAAAAAGATATAAATGGTTATTTGGAGTCTTTTAAGTCTGCTCTGTAGCAGGATTAATCAGTACCATAGCATTAGAGCAATGAAGAAGCTTAAAATATTGATAAGGCTGCCCTAGTTTTACGAAGACAGTCAAAAAATGTGAGCTTAAAAGTTATTTACAGAAATTGAAGATACACAATATAGGAATGTATTGCCAAGGCAGCATATGAGCTAAGTGCTACACACAAAAATTTAAGTGATTTGTCCAAGTCTTCATAGCTAGTTAAGGACAATGCTACTACCCACACCCAGGCTGCTGTGCTGCTTATTTCAGAGTTTTGGAACTGAGGTTCAGGGAGAAGGAAGCTAGAAGGAAAGAGGAGAAACCAGTATGGTCCACATTAAATATTTAGCCCTTGAGTAATGAGATGTGTATGCTATTTTCTCAACATGAGGTATTCTTTTCTAATTTAATATAAGGCAGAATGCCAGTGTCTGAGAGTGGCCCTAGTAATCCTCAGAAAGGAATAGAAGGCTGGTTTGCTATTACTATTCAGACAGGCATTCACTGTGTTAAAATTGTTATAATGGTATAAAATACGTGAATAATTACAAATAATAAATGATATGCAATAAAATAAATCTAATCACCATTCTGTAAAGTAGAGACTTAGTCGTAACTGCTGTTTTAATTTATTTTTTTATAATGTGAAGCTCAAAATTTTATTACCATTGTGTCTACTGGCTTTCCAGGTAAAGCTAGGTATCAGTCTTTTAAATGTGCAGTGGATGTAAAGTAAAAATCCATAAATGGATTTTCCAGTTATTATTCTTTTTCCTGTTTAGTTTCTAGTGCAAAGCCTGTTGACATTTGCCATTTGTCCCCTTCCTAAAACTAAACGGGGGCATTAAAAGTCTAATTGGTTGAGTTATCCGATTTGCTGATAATTTTGGAAGATAAATACATAATCTCTTTGAAAAAATGATATAAAAATGTTCTGATCCTGAAAAATGTATCTCCTTCAAATATCATAATTTAATTTCTTGCAGCAAAAGTTCATTTCCAGCATTCAGCAGAATTAATCAAACACCTAATAAAAGCTGGAGTGAATTATACTATGCAGGTAAGCTACTTTTTCAGAAAAATATGTTTTTCTACCGTGGTTTTTTAGTTGTAAGATACAGAACACAGCTTCTATATGACTCCATCTCCCACCCTTTCATTTTTACTGTTTTTTTCAGCTACCAAATTGTGTTCTTATTTCCTAATTACAATGAGAATGTGGATCACCTTATGTTTTATATGTGAATTGCATAAACTCTTTCAAAAATGGTTTTTTCTTCTCTGACTTTTATTCCTATCACTGATAATGAATTATTTTAAAATAATAATTGTTATTTTCCTTCTAGTTCCTTTGTCTTTTTGTCAGTTTCCATCACTCATCATAAAAGGTGGGGGAAAATAGTTTTGAGTAAATAACATGAGAAAAAAAGGAGAGGGCAAAACATCATTACGTCATTTACATCTCTGCATTCAACCATATTTAGTAAATATTTATCAAGGATTTACTTTACAGGGGTCTCTATGCTAAATGGGTCAACAGGACATAACTTTACACATCAAGGAACTTTCAATCTGAAGGAGGAGTCATGGAAGGGAAAAAAATTGTTTTAATTCCTCAGCATTTGGAAGAACTAAGAGTGGTTCAGTATATTTAAAACACAGGAACCAGGGTTAGAATGATGAAAGATGAAGATGTAGAGATAAGCAGATGGAGGGTCATGGCACTGACAGTGTAAAGGATTGTGAGGCTTTACTCAGAGGGAAATGAGGCACCATCTAAAAACTTTACACTCAGGAATTGACATGACAGTATTTTCATTTATATTTTAGAAAACTCACTAATGTCGTTTATATTGGAAGGACATTGTCAAAGTAAAAATTGCATTGCACAAGATTAAACAGACAAGGAAAACTTTATCCAAGACTACTGCAATAGGGGAGAAAGATTAAACTCAACTTTGTTAAAACAAGGGGCTGGAGCATTTTTAAGAGCCCCAGTGGAGGGACTCATTGCCTTCTGTGTTTGGTAATCAGCCTTAAGAAACATTTCTTTTATCTTTATGACAGGAAGTAGTTTTACAACTTGGAGACTGGGAGATAGGGGTCCTGTCTCTCTTTCAATGTTTACATTTCAAAGAGATGGTTTCCAAGTCCTTGAGAAAGAAATTTCCTGGGTTGTAAAACTGGCAAGAGTCTGAAAGAAGATTTACATACATTTCAAAGGGGCAGAGAAAGAACTTACAAAACTATCTAAAATTTAGTTAAGGTGATGTCAATGCCACCTTGTTCAATGTGAACATAGAAAGCTCTAACTTTCTGGCCAACAAATCCTAATATAAATGCATAAAATTGTATTTTGTCTCAAATGTTGATTTTGATATGATTATAATAAAAAAGGAAAGTTTAGCATGAACAACTCAGAGTTGAATTACATGAGATTTCGGTCATATATTATTTTCCGAAGTTCCATTGCCGTGGGGCTAAAGTAATGAGTTCTGAGGAAGAAGACTTGCTTTGATAACTTTAAATCTCCTTTCCTTCAATATCTTAGGTCTACCCAGATGAAGGCCATGACGTATCTGAGAAGAGCAAATATCATCTCTACAGCACAGTCCTCAGATTCTTCAGTGATTGTTTAAAGGAAGAAATACCCATATTACCACAGGAACCAGAAGAAGATGAATAAAGGACCCTATTTATATAGAACTGAAGGGGATATTGAGGCTCAATGAAACCTAACCAAGAGACTGTAATATTGTAGATGCTCCAGAATTTCAAGGGCAGCTTAAGGAGATGACACTGGAACAGCACACTCAGAGACAATGAACTAGAATTTGAATACAGAAGTCCATGTCTACTGTGTTACCAAGGGTGCAGAACCTGTTTCTTTGTGTAAGAAAGGTCAAAGGGTTGGTTTCCTGGGAGAAATTAGTTTTGCATTAAAGTAGGAGTAGTGCATGTTTTCTTCTGTTATCCCCCTATTGGTTCTGTAATTAGTTGCTCTTATTTTAATTTCAATGGCCACCATCATCTTTGCATATAATGCACAACTTATCAGTACTACAATCCCTGATCTTTGATGTCTGAGCTGCAATCTAACACTTTACTGTACCTTTAAAATAAGTGCAATTCCTTCATTGTCTATTATTATGCTTAAGAAAAGATTCAGTTAATAAAAACCAGAGTATTTTATGTAATTTCTGTTTATAAAAAGACATTTTTAAATGGGTCACAGGTCATGTAGAAATATGGGTTTCAGCACCTTCCAAAGTTCAACCAGTTATCAGTAGATAAGATATCTTTAAATCAACACATGAGGTATGTCTCACAATATGTATACACACGTGTGCATATGAAGTCAATAAATCTATCTTTACATGTATTCATGCTACAAAGGATAAACTTTTGATGAATTAGAAGAAACGCTCTTTTACAGTCTGTAATGGATGCTTTGTTTAATGAGCCAAATATGATGAAACTTTTTTTTCCAATTCAAATTCTAGCTATTGTTTTCCTATAAATGTTTGGGTTGTGTTTGGTATTGTTTTTAGTGGTTAATAGTTTTCTAGTTGCAATTTAATTTTTTGAATATGATACCTTGTCACATGTAAATTAGGTACTTAAATATTAAATTATAGTTTCTGATAAAGAAATTTTGTTAACACTGCAATGCCACTGAGTGCTATTTTGCTCTTTTGGTGGAGAAAGCTTTTTTAAAACACTGAGTCCTTTTACTTCTCTCAATGAAGAATCAATTCTCATTTTCATGGTAAAAGCAAAGAGCTGGATTATTTCATTTGCTAGTTCCTATTTAGTATTCCGTGCCTGTCCAATTCATCTGTTACTATTTAATTTAAATCCCTCTGGTGAGATTTAGAAATGAAATACTTTTTATTCCTTGGCCAAAAAGTTCACGAACAGCAGTGTTTACTATTTAAGGCACAAAATGCCTTAATTTCTGTGCTGTGTTGACTTGCAGTAGTGAGTAACTGAGAGTGTAGAATAAACTTGACTGTATGAAGTCAATTTAGGTCATGAGAATATTAACTTTGGTGACTAAAGTCAAAGAATATCTTCTCACTTCACTTGAGGTACCTTCCAGAAGAGATGTCCAAAAGTCAAACTCAGAAGTTCAGATAAAGCTAGGCAGCGGACTGTGTTTTTGTGGTTTTAAAAATTCCTTAGGACAGGCTGGATTGTCATGACATCAGAACACCAGGAGGAAACTTTAAAATGTCATGGAATTGCTCAGTAACCCTCTTGTTTTGTGAAAGTATCAACCCCAAAATCAGGGTTTTTGGAAACACATAAATCGTTTTTTGGGTATTCTGCTTTTCTTCCGGATTCATTGGAATTGCATCTTCACTGCTCTGTTGGATTCAATTTAAAATGGGAAAAGCTCTTTTCTGAAAAAAAAAGCTCATTTCAGGTCTTTTTCAAGAATAGTAAACACGTTTTTTTAAAAAAATAAGTGTCACATTTAAAAGGAAAGTTTTGCCTATTTTATTAAGATGGAAATTTCTTTTTAGGCTGAAGTCCAATTGAAGCTTTTTAATCAATATTTTAAATTTCAACAACTAGAGTTTTTTATGATGCAAATAATTATTATGTTGTCTGAAAGATGTGGTTTTATTGATTGTCTATTTGAGTAACATTTTAAAAGTATTTACCTTTTACTGTTCATCATTTCTCTTGTTTTATTATTATTATCAATGTTTATTTTTCAGTTAATTTAATACAGCTTCTAACGTGAAAGACATTCGTCTGGAACCCACTTTCACCTTTAAGGCTAAATAGATATTAAATGAAAACTACTGATTAGTAGGAAGGTGGAAAATTTTTATCTCTGTGATTATCTGAGTTTTAATAATTGGGCTATTTTGGATAAGGGGGGTGCTCACCAAAACACACAGACACCAGTTACTAAAGGAATCATGTAGCTGGATTTTGTCCTTAATACATTTGCATTTGGTCATAACCTCACAATTTCATAATTTCATGTGTTTATACATTCTAAGAGTTTCCTAGAACTTTGCAAGTGTTATTTCCAGGAGGAAGCTTTCCAAGTGTTATTTCCCCCTTAAAGTTAAAAAAAAAAGACTCAAACTAAAAATTCCATAATAAAAAAAGGTAAGCAATATTAAATCATCCACAGAGATAACCACATAATATTTTGAAACTATTTTATAAGGGGAAAGCAGTTTTTCACTTTAATTGCCTCCACTGAGGTCTCTAAGTCAACACTTGGGACTAAGGAGACTGTATTGTTGAGTTTCCTGACAGAACTTAGGGCAGAGGACTCACTTCAAAACATGAATCTCAGCTCACCTGGAAAATGTGTCCTTTTTGATTGGATATTTAGCATAGAAATCACCATTGAGGGTCTTGTAGATACCAGCTGTAGACCTACTAGAACAAGGTGAGAAACTTTGGTCTTTACTATAAAGAGAATTACTTAAGCCATTGTCCTCAAAGGGTGGGCTTTGAAACAGAGGTACCTGGGACTGAATTACTTTCAAATCTCAAGGGTCACTGAGGACACATGGCTGCTATAAAGAACCATGTGTGAAATACCGTTTGTGTCCTTCCTCATGTGGTTTGATCACCTGCACATCCTACAGCAACAAGCATTGCGTAAATAAACTGTGACACCTCAGCTGAGCTCTCTGTCACTTTCTCTTCTGGGAATTCTCTGCTGCTAATGTTGTCTCTCTACTTAGAACCAACAGTCTCACCACTTATATACTACAGACCTATATGACAATGTTAATGCCCCCATTGAAACCCAATTAATGGAAAACAGGAGCAAGTGACTATATGTTCCCGTTTTTCTCCCCTCAGACATTCTATTATACGTGGTTCTTGGAAGACCCCATGAAACTCAGCTGTCACATCTGCGTGTCCTTCTGTGTCCCTCTTCCCCGTTTCAGGCTTCTCAGTCCTATTTCCTAGAATCACTTCCCAAAATAAGTTACCCGTGCACCAACTGTTATCTCAGGTTTTACTTTCTGAGGAAACCCTTTCTCCCCACAAGAGCTTATCATTGTGAGTATTATAGGATGAAGAAATAAAATGAGAATAAAGAAGTGGTTTCCTTTCAGGTTTGAAGCTGTTTCTACCAAAAAGTTATTGCATCTTTACTAAGTGCCAAGCGTGTAGTAAGTGCTTTATATTGATTATCAAATTGAATCTTTTCAACATCCCCTGAAATAGCTGTTATGATTCCCACTTTACAGATAAAGAAATTGAGTCTCAGATAAGTATGTAACTTGTCAGATTTACATAATTAATGAGTAAATAGCCCAAAACCCAGCTCCAGCCAACTTAGAAACCCATTCCGCTCTACAGTACTCCTGAAATGAGGAAAGTTTTAACCCACATTCACCTCAACTGAGAATGGATTCTGAATTTTTAAACATATAGTTACAGATATTTTTGAGAATAATTTGATAGCAAAAATACTAAAAGGTAAATGATAGTCCAGTGCACAACTGTTGCCATGTTTGAAGTCACATGGATTCCCTAATGTCAAGAGGATGTATGTAATATTAAAACATGTTTTCTTTTTCTGTTGGAGATATGTAAGGTTGTTCCTATCCATGGAGACCCTTGCTCAGAAGATCATAACTATATACCTGAGAAGTTGTAAGTAAATTCCCTTGCTCTGGCATTAGGCCTAGGACATTCCAAAATCACTCCAGGAGGTATTCAAAACATTATGTTGATCAAAGCACCCAGGCTTATAAACATGGAAACATGAAGACCTCATCTGGTCATGAAACACCGCAAATCCAGAAAGCACTTTGCAACATTTAGAGTCATAGCTGGTGTCCACCATCCTATTTGCAATCTGACTTAAGAAAAATGCATTATCTTCCACCTTCCTATCGCTACAGGCAATAGATTTTGCTTACCACTGATCAGATCTGCTAACAATATTTTCATTTCATTTGACAATATTCCAGCAATTCTGGGGCAGAGAGTTTGTGAATTTAAAAATTTTCTCTTTCATCAAAGACAGTGCAGACAGGTTTTAAAGAAGAAACAAGTCATATAAAAGTACAATTTTGATTACTTTTTATATTTTTTAAAATTCCAATTAAGTTTAACATAGCCTGATACAGGAGTCACGGGATTTTGATACAGCAGCTTGGTTACAAGGAAAGTCTCTGTGCTGATTGCCACAATCTGTATATTTCTATCAGACTTAGCACCAATTTAACTAAGCAATCTTTGGCATGAGTGAAGCTTGACAATACAGAATTCCATACCGCCAGTAACATCATAGAAAACTCACATCTATTCAAGACCTAAGCTTTTCATTACATAATCTCAACTAATCTTCAAACCAAACATGTGAGACAGATGGCACTGTTCTCTGAAGAAACCAAGATTCACAGAGGTTACATAATTTTCCAATAGGGTTGCACAGTGTGTAAACGACAGAACCAGGATTTAAATACAGACCATGATGACCTCAAAGCTCTCACATGCCATAATCCTATCTATGCATTTTTTAGCTGGTGAATCCCTAAGGTTTGTCATGCAAATCATTAGATTGGATTCAACTTTCAAGTCCCTCTCTATTCAGTGTTGCCATTTAGTATGCATGTGGCTTCAAGTAACTGAATACAAGCTTAAAATTTGCCTAAATACTGGTGACTCGATATATAAGCAGCTTGGACATCACCTGAGTGTCTGTTAGAAATACAGACTCTCAGGCACCACCCCGGCCTTCCTGAATCAGAATCCAAATGTTAACAATATCCCCAAGTGATTTGCACACTCTGTAAAGTTTGAGAAGCACTGGCTTAAATGACAAGAAACCTTACTGACCACATCACAAGAGAGCTAAAGTTGGGTGCTTCTAAAAGCCATTTAACAGATCAAGAAGGAAATCAAATTCCAGTCTCCCCGCACCCTTTCCCTTCTCCATCTTCAGTGTGCTGCTTGTCTGCTCTACTGGTTGCAGCTGCCTCAGGCAATACATTCTTTCACAGAAATGTCCAAGGACAGATAGGCAAAGAGTGACTATTGTTTTTAATAAGGAAAGATAATTCCCTCAAGTCCCATTGTCCAGCCTTTGGTTGCAAGTCCCCATCCTAGATATAAGAGAGGCTGGGAAGTTCTATATCTGAAATTGCAGTCTCCTTCATGAGGGTGCAACAAGTAAGAACAGTAGGAGAACAGATGCAAGATAGGTGCCCAATGTACGGCCCAGAAGAGGTAAGAACACTCTACTAATGGCAACAGGATCCTTAGTCCTGGCATTTCAGCTAGAGGCATAGCTAAGGCATTGAACAGTGAGGCTGGGTGTTTACACAGACCCTTCTCTTGAAGGTGTCTCCCAAAGACCCTGAAGATCTGCTCTACCTTCTAAGAGTTAGTACACCTTCCCTAGCCAACGTTTTCTCTTTTCTTCTCCTCATCAGTGACACATTGTCTCCTGCAGGCAGGCAGTTTTGAAATTTGATTGCTGTGCTAACAAACCCATTTTTCAGGCTTTATTTATTCTAACAGGATCTTTGAGGGCTTGATTATCTCCGTATGGCCAGAATTGCTAGTCACACCATTGATTCTCCTGATTGATGGATTACATAAGGCATATTCCTATGGGAAAATAAAAGTCCTGACGAGCAAACACAGGTAACGGGGTTTCCCCATTCATAGGCACTTTTTTTTCTTTTAGATTAAAAAATTTTTAGAAAATTTTTTGTACCATTTAAAAGTTACTTTTTATTTACAGTTATTACAAAATATTGTCTACATTCCCTGTATTGTGCAATATGTCCTTGAGCCTGTGTTACACCCAGTAGATGGTGCCCCCCACTCTCCCACCCCTATATTGCCCCTCCCCCTTCCCTGGTCATGACTAGTTTGTTTTCTATATTTGTGAGTCTGCTTCTTTTTTGTTATATTCACTAGTTTGTTATATTTTTTATATTCCCTATATAAGTGATATCATATAGTATTTGTCTTTCTCTGTCTGGCATGTGCACTTTTAATGGTTGTCATTCTTAATACTATCCACCTCTCTATTCCTTTAGCACAGCAAGTGTGACTTTTAAAAATCTGTATGGTGTAATTGAATTTTGAGTCTTTGGAAAGAGCAAAATTATTTTGCCCAGATACATGGAAAATTCCACCTTCAAAGTTGGCTTCAAATCACAAAATATCTCAAAGATTGTGTGCCTACTATGTTTCAGATACTGTGCCGTTTGATACAGCATTAGGACCCTATTTTACCATTTAATCTAATGAACATGTCTAATGTGTAAATGGATATCTTAGTTCAAATGTTTTATAGCTAACTGAGTCATCATTTACTAAAAACATCAGCATATTCAGTCACGTTTTGATTTTCTCTGAGTCTTCTGTAATGTTCCCCATATTGCATATGGTATTCCCTTGGAACCGTCCCCTTTGAATAAATATCCCATAATGAATCTACTTGTTTTATCCAAGTCAAAAGAGCTCCATAGCCCACTGTCATACTGAAGAGCAGTTGTTCTGTGTACAGCTTTCTGTCCCACTCTCAATTTTAGGGAAGTTTGTAGTAAAGCCCTGCTATTTTCTGACAATTATTTCTCAATCCACAACACTCATGGCAGAAGGACATAGATTTTAAGAAGAAAAAAAAAATTAGTTTAGTTTTGTTTTAATTTGTGGTGTATTAACATTTTTTTTAACTGAAGGAAATAATTCACATCCTACGGAAAGATAAATATTTCTGGAGTATAAAAAATAGTAAATAAAATAACCTACTGCCCCTAGCACACTACCTGCTTTGGATTTCAGCTGAGTCTCTGTTCATCTTGGACCCAGAACCAATCTTTTTCTCTGTGCTTTATTAACCTTCCAGTATGCTTTCCTCATTCCTCAGCCCAGGAAACCATATTATTTGCATGCTTTTCTTTTGTCCCCAAGTAGATCAGTACTAGTGAAGGGAGTTCAAAGTTTTGGCGTATGAAATTAATTTTTTAACTTCATCTGGACTCTGTACGATATTGGAAATTTTCTTTAGTTTATCCTTATTCACCTTTCTATCAAATTATAATTTATCTCTGTCAATTATTTTCAATTCACCTCAAACCCCAAATTCTCCCCTATTATTTTATCTTACTGAATATAGCGCTCATTCATATACACTTTTTAACGTGTGCAATTTATATTATACCCTTACCTGTAATTAGCTAAGGAAATAAAAAGATAATAATAATAATCATAATAGTAGTAGTAATAATCATAAAAATAAAAATAGCTAACACTAACTCGTTCCTTAATTTTTTCCAGGTCCTAGGATAAGCTCATTAATAGACTTATTTATTTAACCTTAAAACAGCTGCATGAATTAAGTACAATCACTATCCCAATTTTTATGTGAGGTAGCTGTAAGCTTAACAATTAATTGTGTTACTAAAAGTCACTGGATTATTCACAGTAAGACGTATTAGTTAGTGCCATGAAATTTTTTAAAAATTAATTTCAGTATGTTAAGTAAATAAACCTTTAATTCTCACTCACATGATGTCATACATGGTCAAGTTTGAGCTATTTTACTCTCACCTGTCATCTGGAACACTTGCCTCCATGCTCTTACGTCAAGGGAAGAGAAGATTGAAGGAGACGCATAATACCAGCTTACAATTGCCATCTCTCTGAAGTGACACCCATCACATCTGCTTGTGGTCCATTTTTCAGGTAGACTCTCAGCATCCCAACCTAACAGAAAATAGATTGGAAAGTGCAGGGGAAAGAATGGAGAATTTAGGGAGCACTGACTGTCACGGGCACTGTCCACCATTCTGGACATCAAGAATTCCACTTGCTCCTTTGATTCCTCTCTACAGGGTACAATCAACCCCACCCCAAGGGACACAACCTCAGCCCCTTCCAGCTCACAGCCCAGGATTGCTGAGTGACATATATTAGTCCATATAAGACTCCTTTTGGTCTGAAGATATTTGAACTTTAAAATGATCAGTTTCTTTCCTCCAGGCTCCTAACATACAACAGTGGCACAGGAATGGGGATAACCAAAATAAATGGTGCCCTTTGGAATGGGAAAGAATAAGTCTGCTTCGGGGGGTAACACAACTTTCCTATTGCCAACAAATCTTTTCCTATCGTATATGTAGGAAAGGCAGGACAAATTGCCTCAGTTTTTCCCTTTATTTAAAAATTTTCTAAAAATGATGAATTGATTCCCTATTATTCTCCAAATTTACTGAGGAAGATTTTTATTTTCAAAATTGTTATGAACTGATGAATTTAAACAAATTTTATACGTATTAGTTACTATCCTAACTGGCGCTCAATGCATGCCTTTGTTATACAGTTTCCGCATCTTTAAGTTGGTTCTTGAGTCCTTTTGGCATGATCTGTGTAGTCTGTGGAAGGTTCTAGGATTTTTCAGTGGACAGAGCTAGAAAATACATTTTAAAAATAGCATATGTTATGAGTTCAGTTCTCACTTTACCTCTTAATGAAACTAAATATTTATTTATTTTAACCCATAATTAAATTTTACAGTCTCAGGGAAAATGTGCCAACCTTACTGCCAAATAAATGATTACTATATCATATTATTAGATGAAGATTTCTTTTTTCCAGTCCTTGGACTATGGAGACAAATTACTGTATTTAGAAATCACTTGGAGAAAAAAAAATATTTTCAGTATGATAATACTTTATACTCAATATAAGGTTGAAATTATTGGTTTTATTTTTCCTTAAATGTTTAAGATCTGTTTATTACACTCTGTTGTATAGTAATCTAAAATATTGATACTTACATGATTCCAAAATTAAATCTATAGAAAGGAATATAAACTAGATTCGATTTCTCTTCTCTCTACTCATTTTCTCCCCATACATATAGCACTTAAAAATATGGTTTATGTGTTCATTTGAAACTGTGATTTGACAAAACATGCGTATATTTGTACTTACCTCTAACTTCTCAAATAAACAGTGCCATATTGAGACACATTTTTCCACCTAAATTTTTCACTTAAAAATAAATCCCTAACTCCATAGGATTATCAGGATATAATCATCATGCTTTATTAATGCTGCATATTATAATGATCTAATAGTAATAATGCCCACTATTTGAGGCATTGTATTGAATTTACAAATTAACTTCAGGATTAATAATATATTATCATGCCGATCCTTCCTAAGTAAGAACACAGCATGTGTTTGGATTTATGTTTTATTCAGAATCGTTTCAAAATTTATCTCATATGGATTTACACTTCTCATTTTAACCTAGATATTTTCATTTTTGTTCTTTTTTGTTGTTGTAGTAATTAGGTTATTCTGTTTTTTTCTTTGTGTACTTGAAGGCTAATGATTTTTGTATGTTGTTTTCTGAGCCAGCTACTTTTTAAAATTCAATGAGTTTTCAGAATAGGCTTTCCTTGATTCCTTCAAGAAATTATCATATACATATGTATAATATATTCTATACAAATAGAGGCACTTTTAACTTTTTCCCTCTAATTCTTATGCCTTTAATTGCTTTTCCTAGTCTGTTTTCATTGGCTGAAGTTAGGATTTTTCCCTGACTTGTTCTTAATTTTAATGGTAAAGAACAAGTGTTTCCTCATAAGAAAGAGGCTAAATATTGGGTTAAGATATTTATTTTATCAAGTGCTGTTTAGCATGTGTGAGGGTTGAATTTTGTCAAATAACCCCATGGCATCTACGGAGAGGATGGAGTTTTTTTTTCTTTTGTAGATATTTTAATATGATGAACTACATGACTAGATTTTATAATGTTGAACACTCTTGAAACACTGGAATAACGCTGTGCCATTTTCAGATGTAATATCAAATTCTTCTTACTAATATTTTTGTATTGATATTTAAAAGTGAGATTAGTATATAGTTTTCTTTCCTGGGTGTGATTTTTCTGGTTTTTAAATCAATGGTATGCTTGTTTCATAAAGACATTGTAGATATTTTTCTTTATGTTTCTATGTTCTGAAATAGTTTACTCTGACAACACTGATCTTTAAAAGTTTTTTAGGAATTCCTTGAGCAAACATCTGAGCCGTACACTTTATTTTGGCTTTTTTATTGGTGGGGGAGGAGAGGGGTTTCTTTATTCTATTTATTGTCGTTGTTCTCTAGTTTTTCTGTCTCTAATTGAAGTCAAATTTTTATAACCCGTGTTTTTAAAATTTTTCTATTTTATCTAGGACTTAAAATTTAGTTGAAAAGATTTGATCACAGTAGCTTTTTATATTTTTGTTGTTTTGTTTTTACTTTCCATAATTTTGAACAATAATTTTATCCTTTCTGATTTTGTTTGTTATTTATATTTTGTAATTTTAAGTTATATTATCTATATGTTTTTTCTCCCCTCTTCAAGAAAGGATATTTGTATTATTTATTTCTTCTATTGTTTTTCTGTTTTCTACCTCAATAATGTATCCCTTTATTTTATTATTTCTTATATTTTATTTCTGTGAACTTTATTATTTTTCTCTGACTCTTGAATTGAGCATTTGTCATTCATTTTTATTTGGTTTTAATGCTGAGAATTTTCCTCTAAGCATTTTGCTCTATCTCATTGCTTCAATGTCATGTTGAGGTTTTTTTAAAAATTTTTTTTCCATTATAATAGACATCTTTATTTGTAAAAATCCACGTATAAAATGTATTCTTTCAGTCTTTCCAAATTTTCCTTTTTTACAAAAACAAAAAGGCACTTAAAAACCTTCCCCGATGTCTTTCCCACAGACTGATGTTTCTCGGGCAGCCCTCGCCCCTCCCCCATCATCTTTTTTTTTTTAATTGAAGTATAGTAGCTGTATGATATTACATAAGTTACAAGGGTACAATAATAGTGATTCACCATTTTTAAAGGTTATGCTCCATTTATAGTTATTATAAAATATTGACTATATTCCCTGTGTTGTACAATATATGCTTATAGCTTATTTTATATGTAATAGTTTGTACCTCTTAATTAATACCAATAAACTTCAAAATTTTAGCCTACTCTTAACTGGAATCCTTACCAATAATGTAAATAGTAGATTAACACATATTTTGCATGTTACATATATTATATACTGTAGTCTTACAATAAACTAGAAGAGAGAAAATGTTATTAAGAAAATCATAAGGAAGATTAACTATATTTACAGTACTGTACTATATTTATCCATACTGTAAGTTTGTGTGGTCTATCTACAAGATGAGGTCTATCAGTACCTATAGCAATATTATCTGATATGATACGAAACAGTATAGATATTATACACAGTACTAACACTAGACATCAAAAATAAAAACATAATGTGAAAAAAATTCACATTTATTTACAGGTATAATGATACATGCATTGATAAAGAAGCAGGAGCAATATAATTTCTTTATGATAGCCTAGTGTAATTGACACAATTACTTCATAGTAGCCCAGCCTATACACAAATGAATAAATCATTATAAAATTTTATGGCATACAGTATTACAGTAATATTTATAATACAGTATTGGGAACATTGTTACAATTTAAAAAAAACCCACTTGACCCATGATGATAAGCTGATATGGAGTTTCTCCAATTATGAGAGAAAGAGGCATACTCTACCGTAATGTAATTCTTTGAAAGCAAAGTTATAAAACGTAAGAAAATGAACACATTATTAATTTTATATTAAATATCACTCACCTATGCCTATGCCAAGATAGGCTATCCACTTCAATACACACATTGTTCTACACAAGGAATACCTAGGTGGTGATGATAATGATGACACAAAAATGTCTCATACAGTTCTTGCTGTACAGTTATAAGATTTTTACAGGAATACACTCACACACACAGCAGATAAGTTTATTAACTGTACGGCAGGATGATTATTTCCTACTCATTAAATAGAAATGGATCATCATAAAGGTCTTCATCCTCGTTGTCTTCACACTGAGTAGGCTGAGGAGGAGGAGGAAGAGGAGGCATTGGTCTTGCTGCCTCAGGAACCACAGAGGCCAAAGGTGTGGAGAAGGTGGGAAGGGAGGCAGGAAAGGCAGGCACACTCTGTAACTCTGTGAAAATACATCATAATTTCTAGCTGACGTTTTCTTATCTCTCTAAAAATGTTTCTATGTGGTACAAATCCTTCTTCCACTGTTTGCCTTAGTTTCAGAGCCTCTATCATAGTAAGGTCCATATAAAAGAAGTCAAAAGAAGTCTTGAATAATCAAAACCCTTCTGCCAGATTATCTAATGTCAATTTGTTTTCTGGCACTGCTTCTTCTATATCTTCTTCCTCATCGTCTGGCACAGTTTCAGAAGCATGCATCTCCATCAAGCCCACTTCTGTGAATTTTTTTGGTGTGGCATTTATTAGCCCCTGAACTTCTCCAAGACCCATATCTTGGAACAATGTATCTCTCACCCTTTTTGCCATTTCCACAATCTCTTTTACGATTTCTTTGATTGGCTCTGTCGTAAATCCTGTGAAGTCATGCATAACATCTAGACACAGTTTTCTCTAGCAGAAATTTGTTTTGAGCTTGATGGCTTTCTTGGCTTTTTCTCTAACAGTGATAGCATCTTCAATGGTGTAATCCTTTAGACTTTCATGAGGTTCTCTCTATCAGGATTTTCTTCCATAGCACTGACAATCAGTTTAACTGATGCTCTGAGATAACTTAAAACTAGATCTGGAGATATATACAGTACACTTTAAAGGAAAACTGAAGTCTAAAGATGATGGGATTTCATGGTCAAGATCACGCCCTGATAGTCAAAGGTTAGGCATCCAGGAATTTGGATAGGATCACTTGGGGAGAATTGAAAGTGCCTGAGGAGTTGGAGAATCCCAACACTCCCAAACTATACCAATCAGCTCTTAATTTATCCCTACAAGTAGAGCAAATGCAGTCAGAATGCTCTGTGGACTTGGGAACAAGGCCAAGAATCAGACTTTCAAAGGAAGAAATGGATTATGAGGAATTTTATAGTACATGTTATAGCCAGGAAAAAGTTCAGTAAATATGAATTTTAAATCCTTCTGATGAAAAAACTCATCAAATAGGTAAATGTTTCACTGAGATGATAAACTGCTTGCTTGTTGGCGAAGAAGCATGGTGACCATTTCTTTGTTTATACTATACGCCATCATTCCTTGCCTCCACCACTAAACACACACACACACACACACACATTTGACCTTCTTGACTGGTATAAAAGGGAAAAAGGACTACAGATCCAGGCATGTTTTTCTGTAAGTTTATTTTTACTGTTGTGATTGAAAGTTGGCTTTTCTAACATTTCAGCTTCCCAAATTTCTGACATTCCTCTGTTCCCTTTCCTTTCAAAGCCAATACAATGGGCTCTCCTTATCTGGGACCTCCATATCCGTGGATATGGAGGACCAACTGTACTGTGCCATTTTATATAGGGACCGGAGCATCCATGGATATTGGTATCTATGGGGGGTTCTGGAACCAATCCCCCGCTGAATACCAATGGACAACTGTAGCCCTTCCCTAAGCTCGACTCTTTCCTGCAGTGCCTTCCTGATGAAACTGAAAATAAGCAAAGCCCACCACTAACATTCTTTGGCAAGTTTTTTTTTTTTCCAGAGCTAGAAGTTCATTAATACAAGGCTTGCCTTACAAGTTCCCACAAATATTACCTAATATTTTGCCATTTTACTACCTGGATCACTACCTTTTCAGACTTCTATATTATTTTTCTCATTTTTGCTGTCATCTATGAAGCTTAACTGTTGAACTAAAACCTTACATTCTAAGCTTTTGCTTGTTTCTGCAAAATTTTTCCTTTTTTAAAAAAATTAACCAGGTTAGGAAAGGTTATGCTGTGATAACAAATAGCCCCCAAATATATCAGAGTATATCAGAAGCTTTAAAAACAAACTGATACATGACATTTATGGTTGGTAAGGGAAACTTTTTCTTGCTTATGCTATGCTCCATCATTTTTTGCCTCCACCATTAAAACACAAACACACACACACAAACAAAAAACATTTGACCTCCTTGGTTGTCATAAAAGGGAAAACGAGACTGCAGAACCATGCATGTTTGTGTTCAAGTTTATTTTTACTGACTCAGCCCCACACTTTGCTTTTGTTCACAGCCCAATGGCCAGGCCTCATTACTCTGCAGAGGGGTTGAAAATTTAGGGGTGCAGATGGAATATTTGGTAAGCATTACATTCTCTCCCTCAGTGGACTCACATAGTACCTGTGAAGAGCCTGAAGGCTTGTGGTCCCAATCATGTGGCTAGGATACTTCGAATCCCTTTTAGTAACTAGACATATTATAGTAGAGAAACTATACCCATAGCTCACCAGTTAGAATTGGCTTGCTATAAAAGATAATTAAGAAGGTAAATCCTCCCACTTGGAATATTTTAGTACATGACCACCACAAAAAGATCATAGCACTTTGGACAGAGAACAGTTCAAGGTGAAAAGAAAGACATTTATAGGGGATCATTCAGCTAAAAGGAAGCCTTGTAAAATAGCTTTGCCCCAAAAGACCCTCAGTATTCTATTGTGACAAGTTAGCCCAAACTTACTCTCTCTCGGGAGTTTTGAGTATGAATTGAAAAGAGAGCCTATCACCAGGAGAAGTAGAAGGATAGATAGATAGATAGATAGATAAAAAAGGTGACTCGATGAGCCAATTGTCAAAACCCTAGAGCAAGGGACAAATATTTTCATGTTCAGTACTTTAAAAAACAAGGTCCCTAGAGCCTTGTATCCTGAAGTGTATCTTATAATAAATCTCCATTTACTGAGGTCAAGTGTCTCTATTCTTTGTGACTTGAAAGATCCTGACACATGCAAAGAGTGAATATGTGCATATTATAAACTAAATGGTGTCCCTCCAAAATTCATATGTTGAAGTCTTAATCCCAAATGTGACTGTATTTGGAAATAGAGCCAATAAGGAGGTAATTAAATAAATTAATAAGGTTGGGGCCCTAATCCAATAAGATAGGTGTCTTTATAAGAGGAGGGGGAGACATCAGATCCCTTTTTTCTGCGCACCCACCCCCCCCCCCCACACACACACACATGCACACAAAAGAAAAGCCACATGAGGACACAGTGAGAAGTCAAGAAGTTGGCTATCTACAAGCTAGGAAGAGAGGCCTCAGACAAAACCAGCCCTGACTGCATGTCCAGACTGTGAGAAAGTAAGTTTCTCTGATTTAAACCATCCAGTCTGTGGTATCTTTTAAATGACAGCCTGAGCAGACTAGTAATAGTGCATATTTATAATAACTAATGTATCCTGGTATAAGCACACTATGCCTACTATTTTTTTTCCCTTTGTGTTAAGAACCTCTTTCCCCCAATTGTTTTGTTTCATGAAAGTATCACTGCTTTATTTCTTTTTACTTTGATTTCACAGCTTATGGTAGTATAATGGTTAGAAGACAATACATGGGCTTTACAAATTAAAACACTAAGCAAATGTGAATATTATTAGTATTTTAATAATCCTCATGGTTGCTGATATGGAAAATTGAAGTAATTATATGGACCAATGGCCCCTGATATTTACAATATAGGTAATTTTTTAAAGTCTAAAACAAACTATATTTTTTAAAATAATAAAATTTTTTCCTATTTTAATAATAGTTACTAAATCTGTACAACAAAGTTTGAGCCCTTATCATGTGTCTCGTGGAGCTTGGCATGAGGAGCCAGGCAATAAATATTATAAATATGCTAAATATCTAGTATGCTACATGGTGATGTGCACTATCATGTTGGAAAGGGGATTTAAGTGGGAGGAATTCCAATTTAACCAAGCACAACATTTGAGTAGAAAACCTGAAGGAGGTATAAGACAGTCACGTACGTATCTGAGGGGAAGGTCATTTCAGGCAGAGGAACAACAAATGCAAAGATGTGAACTGAGAGCATGCCAGTCAAGTAGCAAGGAGGTCATGGTAGCTGGAGGAGTGTGATGAGGGGGAAGCAATAGAAGATGAGATCAGAAAGGCAGTCATGTGGGTCCTTGTCTATTGAAGGAGTTGCCTTTTGTCTTCAGAGAGATGCAAGCAGCTGAAGAGTTGAGCGAAGTAGTGACATGACCTGACTCATATTTTAACAAATTCACTCTGGATGCTATTCTATGAAAATAGAAAGATGGAAAGAAGGCAAGGGAATAGACATGAGACCAGTGAGGAGGCTACCTCAGTAACCAAAGAGAGGAATGATGGTGGCTTGGATCAGAAGCATGGAGATGGAGGTATTGAGAAGTTGTTTGATTCTGAATATATTCTAAATATTGAGTCATTAGAATGTGTTGACATACTGGATATAACGGATGACAGGAAGAGAAGAGTTAAGGGTAACTCCAAGGGTTTTGTTTGTTTGTGAACAAAAGTAAAGAGGACTGGTCATTTACTGAGAGGAACTAGGTATGAGACAACACACACCTTGGAGGCAATTAGGATAATTAGCAGTTCCCTTTTGACAATGTAAAGTTTCAGATATCTAGTATGTATCTATGTTTAGATGTTAGGTAGGTAGGTAGATATCTAATTCCAGGATTGAGAGGATGGGACATAAACATTTGAGAGTGGTCAGTAAAGAGATGATATTTAAATCTACCACACAAGATGGTATCACAAAGAGAGGGTGAGTAATGTAAAATAAAATCAAAAGAAAATAAAATAAATAAAAGGAAAAACTGGAGATTCTGATAAGATGCAACAACTTTTATGAAACTCTTATCAGTTATCATTCTCTTATCAATTCTTTATTCCAATACTTTACTGATTTTATGAACTTTCTGAAGTATACTTGTTTTGTACTTTTTCAGCCTTATTATTCCAGATTATTAAGTCTATTTTGTTATTTCTGAATATCATCGTGTGATAATCCATGATGACAGCAGTTTTCCAAACAAAACATAAGAGAAGGGGGTCCACATTCTAAGTCTTTGAAGCAAGAGTGTCTATCTTTGTATATACACTGTGTATCTTTGTATAATTGCAAAACCAGCAGCAAGAAGACTGCTTGTTCGTAATAGGCACAGAAATATCCTCATTAAAAGAGTAAAGAAAGACAGAAAGGAAGAGAGACCCCATGAATAAAGAAATGGACAGAGCTGGTAAGAGGTTGTTCCTATCTAATTAGAATTAATTGGAAAAGAAGAGACTGAATTAGTCAAGACCTAATTTTAGTTGGTGTTTAAAGAAAAACCCTTTCTATTATAATTATATGAAAGAACTTGCAATAGGGTAACATTACAAGTGCTTCTATTCAGGAGAATACGTACAGGGCCCTATATTTTCTTAGTTATGTCTGTAGATGTGTAGGGAGAAAATGTGGATGAGCCTTCTGTTCAGGCTTTAGTCCAGTGTTTGGTAAGAAAGTCTAGCCAGCGTCAAACTTAATGTTATGCACATTACCTTAACAAATAATTGGAAATATTACTAAAATGCCATGGATTCATTAATTAATTTATCCATCAAATTTTTTTATTGAATGTCTTCTGTGTGCTCAACAATAGTTTAGATGCTAAGAACTTAGCAGTGAATAAGACATACAAAGTCCCTGTCCTTAAGAAGCTTGCATCTTAGTTAGCAATAAACAAAGAAATATATGAATAAATAATTTTAGGTATGTTGTGTTTTAAAAAGAAAATACAGAAGGGTTAGAAAGAGTGACAGCAGTGGGTGATAGAGATCAGGAAAGTCCTCTCTAAGAAGATATTTGTACAATAGCTAATGATGAAAAAGATCTAGTGTACACACACACACATAACATGAAAGATTATTACAGAAAAAGGGAACTGTTGCAATAAATGTATAAGTGTTCCTTGATTCACTTAGGAAACATTTACATAATAACTGCTAGATGACATAATTCAAATAATATAGTCCCAATTACTGAAGATCTTCTTGTATCTTGGTCTAATGAGCATTCTTATCAAGCTTTAATATTACCAGCAGTACCAGGAGCTGTACGTTGAGTTTGGAGCAACAGTTTTTCTTCATTAAGAACAAGTCTCAAGCTCATTAGGAATAGCTGGGTCATTGTCTCAATCCTACTCTTGTTTTTTTCTGTGCATTTCTGCTGCTTGTCCGTATTATACAAGGACTTATATGATCTTTGTGACATCTTTTCAGTGTCCAGTCGCCTCACTGATAGGACACTGATGTCCTTTGCATTCATTTTATCCCCTTTGTACCTCCTGTACACTTTGAACCACATGCAGTTTTTGCATTTTCAATTCTCTTTCTTGTATACTTTCAGTTTCCTGCAGAATGTAACTCACTAACTTGTCTTTTCCTCAATGTCTTCATCTGTTTCTATGTCATGGCCTATTTTTAAACAACCTTTTAATTTTAGAATAGTTTTAGATTGACAAAAAGTTGTGAAGGTAGTAGAGAGAGTATTTATATACCCCACAACCAATTTCCCCTAGAATTAACATATTGCATTAGTGTGGTACATTGGCAACAATGAATGAACTTACATTTATACATTGTTGCTAACTAAAGTCCACACTTTATTTACATTCCCTTAATTTTTACCTAATACCTATCCTTATTCTCTTCCAGAATCCCCCCCCCAGTATATCACATTACTTTTAGTTGTCATGTCTCCTTAGGATTCTCTTGGCTGTGAGAATTTCTCAAACTTCCCTTGTTTTAATAACCTTGACAATTTTGAGACGTACTGGTCAGACTTTCTGTATGATGTTCCTCAATTTGAGCCTGTCTGATATTTTTCTCATGATAGATCGGGTAGAGATTTTGAGAGGAAGATCACAGAGGTAAGATGCTATTCTCATTATATCAAGGGTACATACTGTTGAGGTGACTTACCATTGCTGATGTTGACCTTGATAACCTGGCTGAGCTAGTGTTTGTCAGGTTTCTCTATTGTAAAGTTACTCTTCCCCTCCCCTTTACATACTGTGCTCTGTGTATAAAGTTACCATGCACAGCCCACGCTTAATGAGTGGGAAGTTGTGATCCGCCTACTTAAAGGCAAAGTTTGGAAAGTGAGAATAAAGAGTACTTTCTAAATTATTAGGAATTTCTACCTAAAGTCTACTTAAATTATTAGGAATTTCTACCTAAAGTCTACTTAAATTATTAGGAATTTCTCTAGACAGACTTGTCTCTATCTACCCACCCACCTATCATCTATCTATTATCTATCAATCAATCAATATATCTATTTATCTGTCTATATCTTTTCAATTGTTTATTTATGTTAATATGGGCTAATGGATATTTATTTATTTTGCTGCTCAAACTATTTATTTTGTTTTATCATCTTGTCCCACTTCAAAAGCAAGGGAAAACTGCCCGCCTTTTTTCCTTTTTTAATTTGCCTTTTGTTTGTCAGAGGAAGCTGGCACACTGTTTTGAGGGCTCACTTTGCACTTCGGGGCACAGGGGCTGTTTTGAGCCATTTGTTCATTTTATGAGGGAGAAAGCCCTGCCAGTATTTTCTTTGGGGACCCCAAAAGAGCCCAAGTTGTGTGTTGTTGTTTTTTTTTTAACACACTGATGGCAGTACTAGTCATCATCTCACTGGTGCAGGAGAAGTAAATAACTGAATTAAGAGACAGAAGGAAAGCAAGCAGCACTGAGGTCCCAAGCCTGATAATTCCTTATTATCCAGCCTCATGGGTGGGCCAGCGTTTCAATCCTGCAACTGTTTTTTCCCCCATCACATATTTAGAAAGTACTTTATTCTCATTTTCCAAATTTTTCATAATCTACTTACCCTGTAACCTCTTGAAATCTCGCACCCATTCCATCACTACTCTAGAACAGATTCTACAAGTTTGTTTCTTCCTGCCATGTTGCCAAAAATCCAACATTTTAGCAATATACTTCATACAAATGATCCAAGTCCTTGGTAGGTTTTCTTTTTACTGGGAAGCCACTGTTTTCTTCACCAGAAATACTGGTTAGAGATGTATAAGGGGATTCTCTGTGAACCTCTTGGGCTCAAGAAAACTATACTTGCGTATCAGAACAAACTGTCCTCTTGGTAATCAAGATTAATATCCTGGTCAATATAGTGACTGCCTTTCTCTAAAGTCTGGTCCAGTCGCATAAGGATTCCAGGCCAGGGACGTTCTTAGCTTCATATTTAATGGAAATTTTCCTTAGTAATGCAGCACTATTCCAAAGCCTGCAATGTTTCAAATTTGCCAGTGAAATAAACTTTAAATCTTTAAACCCCAGAACTTTTATCTGAATCATTTTCACAATTGTTCATGTGTTACCTTGTATTTTAGACATCTGAGCATGTACCTTCTTTCCTTTAATAGTTGAGAAATTATTTAAAGCAGATTCTGTATTTTAAGTAACAGCATGCTTTTCATGATATGAGACTCAATATACACTACTTTAATAGATCACAGAAAAAAGTTATTTTCAGTTATGACATTTACTAATAGTTTTAAGAAAATCTCCTTCCTTCCTTTCTTCTTCCCTTTATTTTCAGGCAGAAAGTCTTTAGGTAATTTATATAGATAGTCCACCTTCGAGGATGTGGCTCACCACACCCCACTCCTTAAGTGTCGCCTACACAGAGTAAATTCTTTCCAAAGAGTACAGTATGGAAAGGTGTGTGTGGAGGGAATAGTTTTACAGCAGAGAAACCTGGAAAACATTATTTCCTCTGGGTGACTAAGGTTAACATCTATGGCAATAAGTCATGTTGATGGTATCTTCCCTTTGATATGATGTGATAATAATGGTACTTTATTTCTGTGATCTTCCTCCTAAATACCATGACTCCAGTATAAGCATGAGGAAAATATCAGATATTCTCCAGATGAGGATCATTCAACAAAATACCTGACCGATACACCTGAAAACTACCAATTTCATCAAAAACAAGGGAAATCTGAGAAACTATTACAGCCAAGAAAAAACTAAGGAGACGTGATTGATGACTAAATGTAAACTGATATCCTAGATGAGATTCTAATACAGCAATAACAACAACAATGGCAACAAAAGGACACTAAGTAAAAACTAAGGAGAACTCAAGAAAGTTTGAACTTTAGTTAATGATAATACATCAATATTAGTTCATTAATTGTTACAAAGGTACCATACTAATGCAAGCTATTAGTAATAGAGAAACTGAGTTTGAGGTATATGGGAACTCTTTACTATCTTCAAAAATTTATTTTAGATAAATCTAAATCTATTCTAAAATGAAAACAAGTTTATTTTAAAAGTTTTTAAAAAGCCATTAGACAACTGGAACCGGGTACTCAATGGTGGCCCAAGCAGGGACAATGTCAGAAAAAGAAAGCTGTGGCAGCTGGGATCTGCACCAGGGGGACTTCAGAGCAGAGCAAAAAGGCTTTCTAGAGATTGACCACAGTGAAGGGGAGTGATTAAGCAATTAGACACACATAGACAACAGGAACCAGGCTTCTCCTTTGTTGAAGAAGTGAGGTGCAAAGATGGAGGTGGGAAACAGAATGAAGACTATGGTGTTGGATTGGAATTGAAGGTGTTGGACAAGCTTACTTTGAGGGACATTCCATGAAATTACTGGTCTTCGATTTTTGAGAATGTGAAGAATTACTTCATGGAAATCAAGAAAAGGACTTGAGAAACTGTTCCAGAGTAAAGGAGATCAAAAGGAAGCAGAGAAGGAGATCCAGATGTGGCATGAGATTCTTTTGCTCTAAAGAACATGACAATCAGCAATTCTTTGTTCTATTCTTGATATGTCTTCAAAAGAAAAAGAAAAAAAAAAAAGGAAATTAAAAAAGATTAAGTTCCACCTTTCAAAAATTGTATTTTATACACATACACACGTGCACTTCTTTTTTCATAATAGACTAGAAGGAAATATTAGCTCAGACTACATAAATACTAAAAATTACAAATTAATAGGTTTGATATCATATGTTCCGGGGACATCTGACCTTTTTCCCCAGTTGTTCTGACTGATTGCATCTTTTCTTTAGTAATTCTTTATTTCTTCCTCACACTCTTTCTACCTTAGTTAAATATTCTTTCTTCTTGCTGCCAAGTAAATTGTTTACTTAAATTCAAACTCTTACCAAATTTAAACTGGACAAGGTCACTTGCATTTCAATGAAAACTGATCTTGGTCTGTACTTAGGTTCAACATTTTCATAAATTCTGTTCTTACAAAAATTATCTATTTTTCTTACAAGAACCACACTAATAAAAGCAGTATTGAGGTAACCCTATGTCATATGAAGTGTAAAAATTCTTTTTACTCTTTCTATTTTTTCTCTCTCTATTCTTTATATATCTTTTCCTCTTCCTTTCTCTTCTTTGTTTCTTTGTTTCTTTGTTTCTTTCTTTCTTTCAGAAGAGAACAGTCATATAATTTCTGTACTTTTTTCATGTGAAGGTAGTGACATTTACAATAACAATATAAAAGAAAATTACTTAAGCAAGAAACTTCAAATTATTTCCTTTGGACTTAGTCATAGGGTTAAATGCAATGCTCAGGAAAATCTCCAAGGAAATACTCTATCCAAGATCTTTTGGGGTAGAGAAAGTAGAAATGATTTATTTTCCTTGTCCAGAGAGACTGACATCTTTGAAAGTCAAGCAGTACATTTTATGATAAACTGATCAGCCAGAAGAAAATAAAGGATAATTTATTGGGGATTCATTTCTAGCTGGGGTGTATTTTAGAATATTGAGCTTTTAAGCAAAAATGGTTTTATGATGTCTTTTGCAGAGCACAGCTTAAGAGACTGAACCCTGCCCAATTCGGGTACTCTCTCAATGGTTGAGTGCACCTACAATTATAGAGACTCAGATTTATTCTATCTCTGCAGTCTAGAAGAAGCAGCTGGGAACTGGAGAGCAGGAGAACTGACCTTACGCCTTCACCTTACACTTGACATTGCAGGCAGACACTTCTATTCTTTCTTCCAAAGCTACCACCATCAACCACACCCTGGAGTTTATTTCTGACTTCCCCTTCCCTCCCATTCTGATAACCCTTAGTCTATAAGTACAATTTTTCCTCCTTTGAATAAATTCTCTGTTTTCCCTTTCTCAATCTCTTTTTACTCACTCTGGGATCATTGTTGGAGCAGTCTACCCTCATTTCAAAACTCACTAATGTCTACTGAAAAATTTTCAAATTTCTATGTGGCAAATCTAGTCAGTTATCAAACTGCCATCATTTCCTTTCCAGGTTTATTTTCTATTGCTCCCATATATGGGCCTTCAATTCTAGTTAAAAAGTCTGTTTATGTCCCTCTACCCACCGTCCTATTTATCATGTCCACATCTTTGTCCACATTAGCTTCCTACCCATTACAAGTGCAACTAACACTTCTTTCCCACCTTACTCCCATCTCCTTATCAAAACTGGGTCAAACATTCATTTTCTATTTAAAATCACTTTTATGTTTGTCCTTCTTATATTGACCCAACCCAGAGAAACCTTCCATTCCTCAACACTTGTAAGAATTATAATCTGTGCTGTTCATTTCGTTCATTTGTTAGTTTGCATGGTTCTTATTTCTCCATATGTATTTTGAAAAGCTAAGGTCTTGTAGTTTTGTATACATCTAACCTTGCTGAACAGAAACTACATTTCCTAGAGCTACCTTTCTTTATCGTCCCACTTTTCCTAGTTCTGGGCAGGCACAAGTGTAGTTCGATAATGAATGGTCATCAGGTGGAGATGGATGCAGGTTTCAACTTGCCTTCATGGTTTTCAGTTTATCTTTATGGATTCTATTTTTTCACCTCTCCTCCACTTCACACCTAGCTCTCTTTTCTGTATGCTAATCCTGCTGATGCCTGTAGTCTTTAGGCCAAAAATGCAGAGGTAACAGTCTTGCATTGATGTCATCACTAGAAACCAAGATTGCAAACTCCAGGACCATGAGTAAAAAGAATAGAAAAAAAAAGTATAATTGAAATGGTAAGAGAATAGAAAATGGAATAATATTAAATATTCAATTACAACTTTAGAAAGCAGGTAAAGAAGGGAAAACAAGAAAAAAAAAGAAACATTACAATGAATAAAATACACCATTTAAAAGATGAGATTGTCAAGAGAGGATAAAAAACAAGTCCCACCTACAGATAATTACAAAAAAAAAAAAAAAAACGCTTTAAATATAAGAACTCAGCTAGGTGAAAAATAAAGATATGGAGAAAGATATACTGTACTAACACAAATCAAAAGAAAGATGGAATAATTGCATATATTTCAAAGCCAGCTATAGAGCAGGGAAATTATCAGAGATAAAGAGGGGAAATATATAATGATAAAGGGGTCAATTCTCCAAGAAGACGAACAACTCTTAGTGTGTATATGCCTAATACCAGAACATCAAAGAATGTGGGACAAAAACTAATAAAGCAGCAAGAGGAAATGGGCATATCCAGCACCTAAAAGCTGGTAAGGGCATAGTTCAACTCAATAGCACCAGTAATCAGCTGGATCTAATTGGCATTTATAGGATACTTTACCAAACAATAGCAGAACATACTTTCTTCTCAAGTTCCCATAAAGCATTTATACAGATAGACCACATTCTGGGTCATAGAACATACATTAACACATATAAAAGAATAGAATTTAAAACAATGCATTCTCACAGACCTCAATGGAATTAAACTAGAAATCAATAAAAGGAAAATAGCTGAAATTTTACAAAAATACTTGGAGATTAAAAAACACACTTCTCAATAACACATGGGTCAAAGAAAAAAAATTTTAAAATTTGAGCTAAATTACAATGAAAATACATCTTACCAAAATTTGTGAGATGCAAAGAAAGTACTGCTTTTTAAATTTTTACTTTTTTTAATTGTAAAAACTTCCTAATCAAGGTTTTAACATGGAACATATTTCTTGAATAAAATGGAAAGTTGAAATGTAAGTATAAATAACACCGAAATATAAATCACCATACATACAACACCTGGTAGGAAAAAGCAAAATAGCAAGATTACACAATCCATGTAACATCCAAGGTCTTTTTATCAGACACCTCCTCCACCTTCCTTCCGAGTGTGTTCTGCTGGATACAAAGCTTACCGCAGCTACTGTGATCACATTCGGCCAAGGTTGCAGCCCAAAGAACAATCGTCTGGCTGGGCCTTGGCGGTGTTGATTCTGCTCACAAGCAAAGCAGTCACCAGCACATTCAAACAATGCCAGCACATTCAAAACCAGCACATTCAAAACAATTGACATCCTTTAAGTTTGAAAGTTGGGAACAAGAAGGCAACATAATGATGTTATCAGAAAGATGTTAGCAAATAAGCACAGTTGTATGAAACTTGAGGCTGAAGAGTAGCTTGCTAGATCATTTCTGTGGCTTCTTGGGCAGTGCTTACTGAATAACAAAATATGAAGAAAATTACAGCATTGAATACATGTAATAGAAAGGAACAAAAGTCCAAAATCAATAATCTAAGCTCCCACCTTAGAAAATTAAACTAAAATAGCAATTTAGCCTAAGGGAATCAGAATAAAATCAATAAAAATAGAGTAAAAGATCAATAAAATGAAAACAGGAAAACAGTTGATAAAGTCAAATCAAAATCTTGCTCTTTGAAGAGATCGATAAATTTGACAAAGCCAGGAAAACAAGAGAAAGTACAAAATTGTAGGCCTAATAATGAGGGGAACCAGTGATGTAAGTTCCAGTCCAAAAGCTGGCAGAAACCCAGTTTGGGTCCAAAGGCAGGAAAAGTCTGATGTCCCAACTCAAAGCAGTCAGGCAGCAGTTATTTCTTACTCAGGCTTTTTATTCTATTTGGGTTTCCAGTTGATTGAGTGAGGCCCATCCACATTAGGGAAAGCAATCTATAAAGATGTAAGTTTTGACAACAACAACATAAATAAGGTGTGGGAGTAGCTGTACTGGAGCAGAATTATTGAAATTAAATTGGTATCAATTCAAACTAGATTGTTATAAATTCAGGATGTTAAATGCAATCTCCATGGTAATAAAAAAAATCTAAAAATATATACAAAATAAATGGGAAAGGGATCAAAATATATAGTTCTCTACAAAAAGTCCTCTAAACACAAAAGAAAGCAATGAAGAAAATTAAAATTTAAAAACAAAAGATACAAGGCATACCGAAAACAACTAACAAAATGGCAGAAGTAATTTCTTCCTAATTAGCAATTACTTTAAGTGTAGTTTACATTAAAAAAGAAGAAATATCCCAAATCAATAACCTAACTTTACATCTTGAGAAACTAGAAAAAATAAGAGCAAACTAACTCAAAGCTAGCAAAAGGGAAGAAATAATAAGTATTACAGAAAAAGATAAATAAAATAGAGAACAGAAAAATAATAGCAAGAATTAACAAAACCAAAAGTTGATTCTTTGAAAAGATTAATGAAACTGACAAATATTTAGCTAGAGTGACAAAGAAAAAAAGAGAGAAGACACTAATAACTAAAATCAGAAGTTGAAGTGAGAATTTTATTACTGACCTTAACACTAATTAAAATAATTATAAGACAATACTATGAACAATTCCACACCAACAAATTATGTAACCTAGATGAAATGGAAACATTTCTAGACAAACAGATTACTTTAACCGAAGAAGAAATTTAAAAATCTCAACAGATCTATAAGAAGTAAAGATATTGAATAAGTATCAAAATCATCTTGACAAAAAAAAGTCCAAGATAGGTAACTTCACTGATGAAATTTACCAAATATTTAAAAAGAAACTAACACCAATCCTTCTCAAAATCTTCAAAAAAATGCACGAGGAGGGAACACTTTCTAACTCATTCTATTAGCCTAGCATTACCTTGATATCAAAGCCAAAGAAAGGTGTCACATAAAAAAGAAAATTACAAAGGAATATTCTTTATTAACATACATGCAAAAGTCCTCAACAAAATACCAGCACACTGAATCCAAGAGTATACTAAAGGATTATACATCATGACCTAATGGGATTTATCCCAGAATGCAAGAGTCATTTAACATAAGAAAAACAGTGTAATACAGTACATTAACAGAACAACAACAACAAAAACACTTTGATCATCTCATTTGACGTAGATAGGTGTTTGCCAAAATCCAACACCCTTCTCTAATAAAAGTCCTCAGAAAACTGGAAATAGAAGGAAACTTCCTTAACATGTTTCTTCTGTCTTTCTATTCCTGGAAACTGGAGCTTTCTCTTTCTTTTGAGTTCAGCTATGTGTTTAATTATTTACTGCTTTTGAGTTAAACTTCAAAAGACATGGTGATTTTTGTTTAGTATAGTACCAACCATTGAATAAATTCATAAACCGGGGAGAGGGGACAAATCTCCCATGCAGAAGTGCTACAAATTATGTAGACTCTCCCCCTAACAGTGGAGAAGCATAACTTTCCACCCCTTCTATGTGAGCTGTGCAAAGTGACTTTCTCCCAAAGAGTACAGTATGGAAAGGAAGAAAAAAAATAACTTTATAGTAGAGAAATCTGACAAATGTTCCTTCAGCCAGGTGATCAAGGTCAACATCAACAGTCATAAATCATGATCATATCATCCTTGATACGATGGGATGTAAATGGCACTTTACCTCTGTTTTCTTCCTCCCCAAACCCGATACCTTTGTTTCACCATGAGGAAAAACATCAGACAAATTCTAATAAAGGGACATCTTATAATATCCCTGACTAGTACTCTGTACTATTCAAAACTGTCAAGGCCATGAAAACCAAAAAAAAAAAAAAAAAGTCTGAGAAACTGTCACACCCAGAGGGGCCTAAGGAAAGATGATGACTAAGTATAATGTCATCATGGTGTTGATGAAGAATTAACCAGTTGACCTAAGAAAGGAATGGAGAATTTTATTCAAGCCAAATTGAGGATTATAACCCGGAACAGCTTCTCAGAAAGCTCTGAGAATTGTTCTGCCTGTTAGAGGTCAAAACACAGTTATATAAGATTTTTGAGACAGAGGGCTGTACATTAAATGACATGTTATTGGCAGTTTACACAGTTCAGATCTGTAAGTACAAAGTGATGGGTCATCATGACACCTTATAAGAAGGAATCAAGAAGGAATGTTATCTTCCAAAGAGTTCTCTGGCTGCTACTAGGAGAATGTTGCTCTTTATGGCTGAGCAGGTATTTCTGCTGATGGGAGAAGTTTGGTCAATGTATAATGGCAGATACACATTGCACAATAGCGGGGAGAGAGGGGCCAAAGGCACAGAAAATTTTTTATGTTTAGATTTTTCTTGTCTTGCCATAGAATACTAATTTTTTTTCACACTGGAATAGAAAAAAGACATTAGGTAAAATCTAAGGAAACCTGAATAAACTATAGACTTTAATTAATTACAATATATCGATATCAGTTAATTGCTATAAATGTACCCTACTAATATACAATGTTAATAATAGGGTAAACTATATGTAAGGGATATATTGGAACTCTGCACTATCTGCTCAATTTTTCTCTAAATCTAAAGCTTAAAAAAAAGTCTATAAATAAAACACACACACACAAGAATTGAGTCCTCCTTTTTTAGAGTTCAAGGTAAAAGAGCAGTTGCTTCAGGTAAAGAGGAGAGTTAATCTGACACTAGTAGTGGAAATACTGCTCCTTAGTCATCGGTAGTTCTTGGAAAGTCGGATGGTACTCCTTAAGTCAGCTTTTTTCCAAAGAAGAGCTAAGAACACACCCTGAGGGCAGAAGTAAAAGAAGGAGGAAAAAGGAGACAAATACAAGGGCTAAGTCAGTCCATCTTCTTACTTTTTCTCCTTTCCTTCTGTGTTCTCAATGCATTGACTTTGAACATGCCATCTTCTTCACCATCTGTCCCTGGCTGTGATATTTCCTCTGTTGGTCATAGCTTTCCATACTGGGGATATTTGGTCTGGATAGTTGGGAGAGTCCAACGCCTCAAGAGAACAGCAAGGGCAGAGATTTTTGCAGGTCTTTGAACTCAAGCTACCCACTGGAGTGCAAATTTGAATTAGGTCTTCAAATAAGGTCTATGAAACCGTGTGTTCCCTTGTAATTTTCTTTAAATATGTTGATTACTTTCCAACAGGACAGGCAATGCACTCTGAGGCATTATATTAATCGAGATTACATCTTTCCAGGCTTAGATGTGTGTTTTCTGTTACTCCCTGGAGATTTATTTTACACTTCTCTGAACTTTTGCCACATTATATTAATGCATAGTAAGCAGAAACAACATAGTGGATAATGAAAGATTTTTTGTAAACAAAGAACACTATTGCATTTGATTTCTTTCCAGTGTCGCTTAAGCCTAATGTTTTGCTTGCCATTTTAGCTTCAGGATCATATTGGATTGAGACCCAAATGGTGGCTCTCATGTCTCACTCTTGAATTTAGGCAATTGCTTAGAGCCATAGTTTTATAAGCAGTTTTACATGACTTATTCTCATTTGCCTTGACTTTGATCTGTAGCTACCACTCTTCTTCCCTAAGAAATTCAATTAACCAGTATTTATTGAGCGACCCGCTCAGCACCAGACAATATTATTCTATAAAATGCTAGATCAGTAACAAGACTGACGAATTACCTGTTTTCAATGGACTTTACACTCTAGTGAGGTAGCGGACAAACAGTCACACATGTAAATATATAATACAATGTCAGAAACTACTATTAAGAAAGAAAAATCAGTTTTAGAAGATCAACTCAGAGCAACAGTTTATGCAGTTTTATACAGAGTCTCTAAGGAGACAACAATTGATCAAGGACCTGCATGAGAAATTTTAGTGAGCTACACAAATACCTCAATACATCCCAGGCAGTAAGAAACTCAGAGAGACTCTAGTTAAGATCTTTCTCACACCTATGGCCACCTAATCTATGACAAAGGAGGCAACGGTATACAATGGAGAAAAGACAGCCTCTTCAATAAGTGGTGCTGGGAAAACTGGACAGCTACATGTAAAAGAATGAAATTAGAACACTCCCTAACACCATACACAAAAATAAACTCAAAATGGATTAAAGACCTCAATATAAGGCCAGACACCATAAAACTCTTAGAGGAAAACATAGGCAGAACACTCCTTGACATAAATTGCAGCAAGATCTTTTTTGACCCACCTCCTAGAGTAATGAAAATAAAAACAAAAATAAACAAATGGGACCTAATTAAACTTAAAAGCTTTGGCATAGCAAAGGAAACCATAAACAAGACGAAAAGACAGCCCTCAGAATGGCAGAAAATATTTGCAAATGAAGCAACTGACAAAGGATTAATCTCCAAAATATACAAATAGTTCATGCAGCTCAATATCAAAAAAACAAACCCAACCAAAAAATGGGCAGAAGACCTAAATAGACATTTCTCCAAAGAAGACATACAGATGGCCAAGAGGCACACGAAAAGATGCTCAACATCACTAATTATTAGAGAAATGCAAATCAAAGCTGCAATGAGGAATCACCTCACACCAGTGAGAATGGCCATCATTAAAAAATCTACAAACAACAAATGCTGGAGAGAGTGTGGAGAAAAGAGAACCCTCTTGCACAGTTGGTGGGGATGTAAATTGGTACAGCCACTATGGAGAACAGTTCTGGAGGTTCCTTAAAAAACTAAAAATAGAACTACCATATGACCCAGCAATCCCACTACTGGGCATGTACCCTGAGAAAACCATAAGTCAAAAAGACACATGCACCCCAATGTTCATTGCAACACTATGTACAATAGCCAGGACATGGAAGCAACCTAAATGTCCATCAACAGAGGAATGGATAAAGAAGAGGTGGTGCATATATACAGTGGAATATTACTCAGCCATAAAAAGGAACAAAATTGGGTCATTTGTAGAGATGTGGAAGGACCTAGAGACTGTCATACAGAGTGAAGTTAGAAAGAGAAAAACAAATATTGCATATTAACACATATATGTGAAATCTAGAAAAATGGTATAGATGATCTTATTTGCAAAGCAGAAATAGAGAGACACAGACAGAGAGAACAAACGTATGGATACCAAGGGGGAAATGATGGGGGTGGGATGAATTGGGAGATTGGGATTGACATATATACACTACTGATACTATGTATAAAATATTGATAGATAACTGATGAGAACCTACTGTATAGCTCAGGGAACTCTACTCACTGCTCTGTGGTGACCTAAATGGGAAGGAAATCCAAAAAAGAGGGTATATATGTACACGTATAGCTGATTCACTTTGCTGCACAGTAGAAACTAACACAACATTGTAAAGCAACTATACTCCTATAAAAATTAATTTAAAAAAAAAGATCTTTGCTGATTCTTTTTTAAACAAAAGTATTTTGGAGCAAATAAAGTTGGAGATGAGGTAGCCATTGACTAGACCACAGAAGGACATGAACCACGATTGCATGCTCTCCAGTATTTAGATATCTTGTTCAGTAATTGTGAGGCCTTGGACTATCTCTTTGAGTCTCACGTTTATTACCTGTGAAATTAACTAAGTTTATGTATTCATTGTTATAAGTCAAGGATAAGAATGTGAAGTGGGTCTGGGTGCTGGTTATATTTTGTCCTTTGATTTAGGTGATGGCTACATTTTGTGTACACTTATGATTTATGCACATTACTGCATATATGTTAAAGTTTAACAGAAAGTTTAAAAATACATAGCTATTTAGCTATGCTCTGGGAAAATATAACCAAGATAAGTGTGTTTATAAAGTGTTAAGCAAAGTACCTGGTACCTATTGGTACATATCTCTTATCCTCTTTTTTTTCCTAGCCCAGCAATCCTAGAGATTTCAAACTCCTTCTTCTAGTTCACCTTTGACTCAAAAGAGCTGAATATAAAGTAAATAAAACATATTTTAGAAAAACAAAAACAAAAATGACAATTGCTCAATGATAAAGAAAAAAATGAACTGAAATTTTACCTCTAGCCACTAACCTACTCCCACTCTTACCAAAACATTTCAACCTTCCTCTCCCTTTCCTACAAGACATTTCTTTTCTGTGAATAGTTCCATTTCATTTCTCAGTAACATTTATTTAGCTTTCCCACCTTCCTCTAATTATCTTTCCTATACATTCTTGGTCAGTTATTAAAAAAAATTAAAAAGGCAAAGGTAGCAATGAGAACACATGAAGAATCCTTCAACGCAATGAAGGTTGGAAAAAGACTCGGGCATATTTAGAAGTTTTAATGTCCTTTTTGAATTTTTTTTAATCACTTTCTATATTCAATTCCTCAATGTTTCTGAACATCTACTTTAATTTTTTCCTAACTATTGTAATATTGATCTGCATTTGCTTCTATCTTTAGACTTCTATTGTTTCAATGGGATTTAGAAAAGGAAAAATAAGCATGTGTAATTATGTGACATACCAAAGGGGAAGCACCATTTTTCTAATGCATATTTTTTAATATATATTCAGAAAAAGTTTTTCCTATAGTACATTATAACACTTTATTTTTCAGCTTTTGGGGTCAGAGTTACATTCACTTTTGAAAAATAGAGATTTTTTTAATCACTGTAATCATTCATCAACATAAGGACGATATACTCTCCCAATATGAAAGAGTTCTCTTAAGACAACATCTGGGCTGGCCATTTCATAAATTTCTAACTTTATTTCACAAATTTAGGTCTATTTATTTTTCTCATTTACCTCTTTTGAAATAAATATCAGTAATTTATATCTTCCTAGAAGTCATCTGGGACAAATTATTATCTTACATTTTTTAAATCTCTCCATTCTAATTTCTCCCTCCTTCCTTCCTTTTTTCCTTCCTTCCTTCCTTTCTTCTTTCCTTTTCTCCTTTCTCTCTTCTTTTTTTTTCCCCCCCAGTTTTTGTAACGGTTTTACGTTTGGCTACCTTTTGATGTGACCTGTTTGGGATGTTTGTTTTGAATATAAAAGCAAACACCCTCACTAGTAATGCAGGACTGAAGAGGTATGATTGTAAGTTATGCAATCACAGCTACAGAATGGCTTTGACTTGCCTGAGGTGTCTTCTTCCAGAACTTCTCCTCACTTACAAACACCTTCATCTTAAGAACCAACCAATTCCTGAAGACTCTCCTTCTTATGTTATGTTACTTCAAGAAATTTTGAGTCCAACCCATAAGCAAGAAAAACTGTACACTCACTTCCCCTAAAATTTTACCAATTTAGACTTGTCTGTGTGGTGTTATTCCTGCTACATGAAGTCAATGAACCTCTGTGTTATTGTAACATGACAGGATACTTTTACAATTTGGAGGAGTCATTGAGAGTCAGAAATGCACCATAATGGCATGGGCTAGGACCTTTATCCAGACAACTTCTAGGAATATCTCTTGAGGTTGTTTTATTTCTTCTGCTTGACAATCCTGATCTAAGCTGAATCTGAGTCCTGGTTTTATTAAACTTGTCAAACCATGAGTTTTATTCTGTCCCAGGAAAATTAGAATTCACCTGTCAGAGTATCTGTTATTTTTATCAGAATTGTCTGCTTAAAAATTCTCGGTGGCATTATGGACTTAACCTCATAGGAAGTGTTTTACCTGCATCACCCCATTCCCCAGTCCAGAGCATCTTAGTGTCAAGAGGGAACTCCTCAGAGCAATTTCAGCACACAGGGAAAAGGAAAGCAGTAGGATCCAGATACCCTCATCACTGTTGTGGACATCTGTGGCATTTGCTACTGAAGATCCCTGCAATCTTCACTGACACTGAACACAACTGTCGGAGCCTAGAGCCTCTGTCTCTGTGTCCTCTTCTCAGAGCTGGTGTGGTTGCTGGGCTGAGACCTGCCCCATGGACCCAAGTCACTGCTGTAGTCTGCTCTCTGGGATCAAGACAGCAGGCATCTCACCATCCCTGGGAGGAGAGCTGCTCTCCCCTCCCCCAACCCAGGGCGTGAGTCCAGGCTTTGACCTGCCGTCCCCAGGGCTGCACCGCCTCTGTGCCCAACCCCTGGGACCCAGGCACCGCTGCGACCTGTCAGCCCTGCCTGTGCTGCTGCTTCTCTGGGCCCAAAGTATCACAGTGAGATCCAGAGTCCCCAACCCTGGCTCCTCCGTGGACTCTGTACCCAATACCTGAGCCCGTTCCTCACACATCGGCGCCACCACCGCAGCCAGCGCACCTGTGCGGGCAGCCCAGGCCCCGTGCGTGCGGGCAGCCCAGGTGCAAGTGCCCCGGAACAGTTCTTCTCATTGGACAAGAAAGACTGAAAACGGTACCACAACCCTATCAGTTTCGGAATTACAACTGCAGAATGTTTTGTGACTCACGTAATGCTTGCTTTTTCACCCAGAACGTCTCTTCTCTTGTAACGATTCTTATCTTAAGAAATTAAGCCATCCAAAGTCACGCCCTGGTTCTATAATTCGGCCTCAGGAACTTCGGAGCCCAAATCACAAGCGAAAACAAACTAATAAAAATATGCTCCTTTCCTTAAAAAAGAAACCTTTTCAGATTTGTCCATGTGGTAGCCCCCTATTGCTGCATTAATTGATCACACTTTGCTTATATCACGGGTGTTTTAATTTGAAAGGGGGATTTTAGTTTCACACAAGTAGTCTTGGGTTCAGTCATCAGTTCTCCTACCTCCCCACCCCACCCCAATACAGTTAAATATGATTTTAACATTATTAATTCATTCTGCATTTTCTAAGGTTTTTGTTGTTGGTATTTTCAAATGTTTTAGTTTCGTGCATAATCTGTTCATAAATTGTGTTTAGATAACATGGTCTATGGTATCTCTATTTTTTGCAATGTGTTTATATGCATTATAGTATAATATATAGTCTATTCTATAAATGATGGGTGCTTCAAAGTAAATATGTACTATCTTTCAAAAAGATCAATTTATATCTGCCCATCATCCATTCATATATATGTATTATCTGTCTATCCAATCCATCTTAACAAAGTACAGTAAAAATCTGCAAAACACTGCATTTTAATAATTTCTTTTATAAATTTTCAGAATTTTTCATAAAGATTGATAAAGTTATGAAATCAGAGGACAGGAGTCTATTTTGACCAGGCTTATTTTTTACTGAATTTGATTTTGCGACAGTTCTGCTTTCTTTTACTGCATTTAACTACCGTATCTTTGCATAGCCACTATTTCCAGCATTACAGGCATATCTCATATATTGCAAGTTCAGTTCCAGACCACCAAAGTGAGTCACATAATTTTTTTGGTTTCCCAGTATGTATAAAAGGTTTGTTTACACTATAACATAATCCATTAAGTGTGAAATAGCATTATGTCTAAAAAACAATGTACATACTTTAATTAAAAATACTTTATTGCTAAAATACGCTAACCTTCCTGTGAGCCTTCAAAGAGTCGTAATCTTTTTGCTGGTGGAGGGTTTGAAATATTGTGAGAATTACCAAAATGTGAAACAGAGACACAAAGTGAGCAAATGCTGTCAGAAAAATGGTACCAATAGACTTGCTCGACACAGGGTGGCCACAATCTTTAATTTGTAAAAAGAAAAAAAAAAACCCCAAAAACAAAAAAAACCCCCCAAAACCCAATATTTGTGAAGGGTAATAAAGTGAAGAGCAATAAAACAAGATATGTCTGTATTAATGACAAGTTAATCTCATTGTTAGGTTTATTTAATTTATTCAGTTAAAAATGTTTCTGTAGATATACCTGGTAGATAGCAAACCAACAAATATCCCATCTTTCTTCCTTGCTAAATAATCTAGATACTGTCAGGAATCAGGAAGTTGGTGTCCATTCCAGGGGATGCATTATAATTGATCTAAATCAATTGCGGTAATCTCATTCTCCTTTGCCAGTGAGCTTTAAGGACTGTTATGTGACCCAGTTTTCCAAATGAGATGAAAAGGGAAATCTGCTTGTTAAATTCCAGGAAAGTTTTTTCTCCTTGATTCAATTAAATAGACCTTTGATAAGCCCCTTCCTGGAACACCCTCAACTAACATCATGGCCTTTTTCTTATTGAGTAATAACCTAATTCTTAGAGCTGTAGGAGCCGTATTGTTGCCATATGAGGAAAATCCAAGAAAATTGCAGAGAAGTTGAGCAACTGCCAAGAGATCATTTTATTGCTGAATTAACCAACTCTTGACTATCTACCTATGGACTTTTTATTGTTTGGAGATTTTGGTCCGTGGTCTTATAATATAGACTTCTTGACCTCAGTTTTCTCATCTGAAATATGGATAATAAATGTATCTACCTTCAAGAGGTATTGTGAGGGTGAGTAAAATAAAACAGGGAAAATGCTTAGAAAAATGCTTATTATATACAAAGTGCTCAAAAAAGCCAGCTGTTGTTATATTACTGTTGTCATAGTTAAATTTCTTTTATTGGTTGTTGTGATATTTGCAGCCAGATGCACACTACCTGTCACAACCACTGTATCCTTCACACGTAGGGCTACCTGCTGGCAGGTATAAATACAGTCCGTTGGTATCAGCAGGGGATTGGTTTCAGGATCCCCGCTGATGGCAAAATCCTCAGATGCTCAAGTCCCTTTTATAAAATGGCATAGTATTTGCATATAACCTAGGCACATCCTCCCTTATACTTCAAGTCATATCTGGATTACTTATAATACCTAATATAGTGCAAATGCTATGTAAATAGTTGCTGGCATGTAGTAATTTCAAATATTGCTTTTTGGGACTTTCTGGAACTTTTTAAATAAATTTATTTATTTATTTATTTATTTATTGGCTGCGTTGGGTCTTCGTTGCTGCACACAGGCTTTCTCTAGTAGCAGCGAGCGGGGCTACTCTTCATTGCGGTGTGCGGGCTTCTCATTGCGGTGGCTTCTCTTGTTGCGGAGCACGGGCTCCAGGCGTGCAGGCTTCAGTAGTTGTGGCACTGAAGTTGTGGCTCGCGGGCTCGCAGGCTCAGTAGCTGTGGCGCACAGGCCCAGTTGCTCCGCGGCATGTGGGATCTTCCCGGACCAGGGCTCGAACCCGTGTCTCCTGCATTGGCAGGCAGATTCTTAACCACTGCGCCACCAGGGAAGCCCCGGAACTTTTTTTAATATAAATTTTCAATACAAGTTTGGTTGAATCCACAGATGCAGGTCCCATGGATACAGAGGGCCTGACTGTAGTTAACAGCTTCACGGCATGTACTTGTAATGGGAGCTTAGATTTAGATAGTTTTTCCTTCAATAACAATCAAGGTGATTTTCCATTTAGTCTCATTCATTTACATAACATAGTTTTCCTTATTCTTTCCTTATTCAAAAGCACTGAGAAACTAAGCATACCCCACCACCCCTCTGGAAAAAAAAAAAAAGCAAAGTAGAGCTAAGAAGAGACTTGACCTTGACCTCTCCCAGTCATTCATTTCTAATACTATACTGAAATTCCTGATATCGTGCCAAGCTTTTAATCCCCATTCAAGAACATACGTTCATCTGATTTCTTTTTCTTTTGTCATCCAATTTAATTCGTTTTTATTATTAAAAGTATTTTTTGTAAATAAGCTCATTTGTGTCATATTTTAGATTCTACAAATAAGTGATATCATATGGTATTTGTCTTTCTCTTTCTGAAGTACTGCTCAGTATGATAATCTCTAGATGCATCCATGTTGCTGCAAATGACATTATTTCGTTCTTTTTTATGGCTGAGTAGTATTCCAACAAGGTCCTATTGTATAGCACAGGGAACTATATTCAGTATCCTATGATAAACCATAACGTAAAAGAATATTTAAAAAAGAATGTATATATATATGTATAACAGAATCACTTTGCTGTACAGCAGACATTAACACAATGTTGTAAATCAACTATATTTCAATTAAAAAAATAGGAAAAAAAAGTATTTTTGAAATAAAATAGCACCAAAGTATAAGGAGATTCAAGATGCTATCTGTGTCACTGTGATATCCCATGCCTGTGTACAAATCAGCAGTACTCTCTCTCTTCCATTAGATCGTCTGGACTTGTCTGATTCATGCAGAGGCAATGTAATCAGAACTAGCGAATGGAGGTGTGACTGTTACTTTGTTGTCAGCAAACACCCATTTTACTTTCCAAACTTCTTTTAGAAAGGCAAACCACTTCCTTTCTCCTTCCCCACCTCCCACTCCACCACCCTCCCATTCCCAATCTCTACTCAGTGTGATTTTTTACCTAACTTATGAAGGGAATAAAAGCATTCTTTTCAAGAATCACCCACTGAAGTCATGAAAGAGATCTGGAATTCAAGATGTAGTCAGAATATTTCAAGGACATTACAGTGTACTACATGCCTCCTTCAGTCTTTCGGGCAGTAAATCTGTACCACTTTAAGTGTAGAAATAGAAACACTGTGGTGAAAATGGGTTACAATCTGCACAGTGTTATGATTTTTCATGGTTATCTTTCATTTAGCTTATAAAAATGAATAATTGCCTTAATAGGTTTTTTTTTTTTCCTGAAGTCAGGCTATTCTTGGCATTACCCTATATCTCTTCTCATCTCATATAAAAGTTTAATATCTTATAAGCAAATGGCTGTGATGAGGCAAACAAAAGGAGATGGAGCAATCAAGTCAAGTTATTATATTCCTTATACTACACAGCCTTTCAAAGAAAACTTGATTGCTTTGAGTGGTTTGTACATGTTCTTGCCAAAAACGCCAAGTGCCAAGAACCCACAAAATTTCTTTAGAGCATTAATTTCATATTTAACTTGATGGACAGTATAAAGCTCCATATCTACCATAGAAATGGCTGAAAAAGCAAGAGATTAAATCAAATTTTTATAAAAATGATTGTAACAAGAATAAGATATGAGCCATTAATTTGATCTTGTTCAAAATAGAAGGCCAAAATGAGAAATTAATGGGGTGCAAATATCATGGAATATCCAAAGACACATTAGAACCCATACTTGAGAGTAGAGGTAGTGAAGGTTCAGTTATCACACCCACACTAGGCTTCATCTTGGTGTTATTCCACCACATTCCCCTTTTCACAGAATTCAGTGTATAGCAAGCAGCATGAAATTTTGGATACTGGCAAATGCATATGATTTTGCCCCCAGTTTTCTTTGTCTTTTTCTACCCCTGAAGCCTATCTTAATCTATGGTTTATACCTGCTGTGGATTAAATGATTGTCCTCCCCACATGTCTATGTTGAAGCCCTCATCACCAATGTGATGATGTTTGGAGGTAAGGTTTTGGGGAGGTAAATAAGTTTAGATGAGGGGGTAGTGCTCTTATAAAAGAAGAAAGACATATAAGATCTATCTGCATGCCCAATCCAAGAAAAGAAAGATTTTGGCCCTGTGAGGACAAAATCAGAAAGAGAGTCCTAACCAAGAACCCTATCATGCTGGCACCCTGACCTTGGATTTTAGTCTCCAGACCATGAGAGATATCAGTCTATGGGATGTCATTATAGCAGCATGAACTAAGACGATGCCTAATATGACTTTTCTGATCCTCAGGGTCAGGGTTCCCAAGGGCCCCATGCACTCGAATGGGCTTAGAGCATTCTAAGTAATTAGCGTTTCATAAATAAATTTTCCTTAGCTGAAGCCCATTTGAAATTCATTATTTTTCTATAAAAGATAATATTTCTGGGTGTTATAAGCAATGTAAATAAATCTGACATCACAGCCTCTTATACCACAAAAACTATTAATAATTTAGCTTATCAGATTCCTTAGTTGTCACATGAAAATCTGGTTTTTCATGATGGAATGTGGGAGGGGGAGAAAGATTTTATACTGAGTGGAGGCATGGCCACATAAATATCACTTAAGAATTAAAGCATTGTGGGTCCTCAGCACACTATGGAAATGAACATTGTCTCAGTATATTAATGGTAATAACAGACTTCTCCCTCCTGATTTTGCAATGATCAAAAATTTATGTGAGAAGAGTGAAAAAATTTTATAACAATGTACTGATTTTTTTCTTTTTACTCTTTCTTCTCTTAAATCTTGTCACCAGCTATAAGTTGGTGCTACATATGGCCTCTATTTGGCAAAGAAAATTTCTCTAAAGCTGTGATGTCCCAAAGACAAAGACCAATAGTCACACGTGGCTCCTTAAATTAAATTAATTAAACAAATAAAACTAAAACTTTGCTTCCTGGGTTGCACTCACCACGTTTCAAGAGCTTCATAGACAGAGCAGACAGTACAGAATAGAACATTACCACCATCATGGAAAGTTTTATCAGAGAACTGTGCTAAAGGTGGTTTTTAAGATATGGCTATAGCTGAGAAATATTTCTACATTATTTTAACTAATTTTAACCAAACTAGTCAGGTAAATTATGCCTTATTTATACAAATTCAAAAGCATCTATCCCTTCTGTGATCAGGATGTCATAATTTAGCAGTATACAAATCTACAACTATCTTCCTTGAAGATAAAATGTTCAAAGTATTCCCTTTGAGAAAAGGAACAATATAAAGTGGGCTACATGATTGAGAACATTTTCTAGTTAACATTTTTGACTCACTAACAGATAGAATAAGGTAAGAAAAACAAATAAAGGTAATGGGATTAGAAAGAGAAAAAAAACTAGTCATTATTCACATATAATAGGACATATATGAAAGAATATCTAAAGGATTCTATAGTTAAATATTATTTTTAGTAAGAAAGTTTGTGAAGAGTATTAAATCAATATATTAAAAAAAAATCTATTGTGCTTCTGTATAAAAGGAAAAAACAGAAACTAAAATATCTGATTTCCAGTGGCATCAAAATAAAAATACCTAGGACTAAATCTAAACAAAGATATAAAGAATTTTACCAAAATAAAATATTAAGATATTGAGGATCATTAAAGAAGATTGAAATAAATGAAGGCGTATACAATGTTTCTGGGCTGGAAGACTCAGTAGTATAAAGATAGTTTTCCTCATGTTGGTATATAAAGCAAAAACTCCAAAAATTGGTGTGTGCGAGCATGTGTGTGTGTGTGTTTGTGTGTGTTTATGTATTTAAACTTACCATCTGAATTCCAACATTTCTTGTAGAAGTGGAAAGGATCACTACTATCGAGATATATTTGAAGAAGAAAAAAAAAGGGAGAATTAACTAGTTGAAAAACATACTAAAACGGAAACAATTAAGATAAAATGGAATTATGAAGAAATATAAATTGAAAAATGTAACTGAACTGGACCTAGAAGCTGACCGACACAAAAATGTCACCTGGTAAGTCTATCACAGTCTTCGCTCTAGTCATCAAATATTTGACATACTGTCTCTCCCAGTGATAAAATATACTCACCTCAAATGTTCAGTCATATTAACAAACTCAAGCACCATTTTCCCTGAGTGAGCTATAACATGAATTACAGATATGAGTGCTACTGAACTAAAAGCACAAGTTATGTACACTCCATACACCTAATGTATAATTGTGGTTTAGAAAAAGTCTAGTCACAACAAACAATGCTATTTAGGAAAGAGAAAAATAAGGACCATACACAATTCATTAGTCTGTAGCAATTCTAAAATCGCGTCGAGCAGACATTCCAAAGGACACTTATTCTGAGATTACTGGGCAGCAATAAGTTTTTAAGGTCTGGATCTCACTCCATTTATTCCTCATTATATGATGTGTGTTTTTGTGTGTTGCCTTGACATATCCTCTATGGTCTTCTCTGTCAAAAACTGTGAAGGGTCTGAGATGCTACCATACTTACAACCAAACAAGGTAGCCTGGTATAGTTTCATAGATGTTGATAGAAAATTGTGACTCCTGGAATAGAGGCAAAGAATTTTCTTATTCACAGCAACAGCACTAGCAAGAAAATCAGCATTTTCTTGTGCCTGTCCCCAGAGCCCCAAATTCCCACAGTGTGACACTCAGAGGGCCAGATGATCCTTGAATATACAGTGGGTTGCATTATAAAAGAAAAAAAAAAAAAGAATTTAAAGGAACAAGTGTCTTTTATAAGGGGCAGTAAGAATACCTGATTCACAGGGAGACATTATTATACTGGACAGTAAACATTCCAGATTTTTGCCTGAAGAAACATTATTTCTATTTTCCAAAGCTGTTCACCATGCAAACATCATTGCAAATAGAGTCCAGAACTATATATTCTCAACACTTGCATTTTTATCCTTCTCCTTGGCCACTTCTGAAGTAGATCTTGGAGAATAAGTCCTCCAGGGAAGGTAGGACAGCGGGTAAGGAAGGCTTTTTAGCTTGTTTCTTGTTTGTAAATGATTTGGGTTCCAAAGGATTTTTGTAAATCTCACGCAGTCAGAAACATTTTTAGTTCAGGATTATCGTGTCTTTGGCAGACAAAATCTTCAAATCTGAGTTTCAAAAATGTTGCTTGTTACCTATTTGATAGTATACAGCTCCATGTGTCATTAGCCATATGCATAGACTAGACATTTCTCTTTATCTGGTTTTATTGTGGATATTCTGAGCCTATCAGTTTGATGAGAGAGCAATACCCTTACCCTGAAAAAAAAAAATTACTGTTAAGATTACCTGGTTATCTCAACCCATTCAGGCATTTTAACCACTGGTGTCTGGATTTACCCTGGATTTACTAGTTGCCATTATGCTGAGCTCTCATTGGCCTTGGTTGCTCATAGCAATTTCTCAATTTTGCCTTTTACTGTAAATCTCGAAGTCCCTAAATTCCTGAACTCTTTCTATTCCCTTTAACACCTTCTTCCAAATAGGAGATTTGTTTTTTTCTTAGAGTAACCATATCAAATGCAATCAAATGGAAGCCAATAGACAAACACTATTAACATTCTGTTTTCCACTTCTATTCCTAAAACCATAATATGTGTGAGGTATATTGTCTGCCTTTCAAATCACAGACGATAATATGACCTAGTATTTTGCCTCTTCATTTCATGGATTGCCATGTTTCCAACTCTCAATAATAGTTTTCTTTCTGCCTGCAGCCAGTCATACATTTTAGGCTTTTAAAAAAATTATTATGATAGTAGCCTAATTCTAGGTACAAGTTTCTATAACACGTTCTGTAACAGTTTCTATAACAAGCAATCCTCAAAGTCTCAGTTGTTTAAAGAAAGATTCCTTTCTTACACATCACATATGTCTTTTGAGTGTAGGTAGGGATTCGCTGCTTCTAATAGTCTCTTAGCAACCTAAGCTGACAAATCAGCCTCCATTCTGAATGTTTCTGGACACTGAGCCAGAGGAAGAAAAAAGTAGTAGGGGGAGAGGGTCTTGCAGCAGCAATTAAATGTTCTAACCCGGGGGAGACACAATTATTTTTCTCACAACTCATAATCTTGACTAGTTATGTACCTCATTCAGCCACAAAAGGTACGTATAATTGGTGCATTCAGCACGTATAATTGCATTCAGCATGTATAATCATTCAGCACGTATAATTGGTGCATGTGTTTAGATGGTAAATATTCTGAAATATCTGGTCAGCAAAATTCATAACTACCTTACCCTGCTGCAGTGGCTCTAAACTCAGAGCAATTTTGCCTCTCAGGGGCCATTTAGTGATGTGTAAAGATATTTTTGGTTCGCACAGTGAAAGAGGGCTATACCTCTGGCATCTAATGGGTGGAGGCCAGGGATATTGCCAAACATCCTACAGCGCCCAGAGCAATTCCCACCCCCAACAAAAAGTGATCCAACCCCAAATAGCAGTGCTGAGGATGAGAAATCTTGCCCTAGAGAAACTCACCTACAGGCACACCTCACTTTAGGGTGCTTCATTTTATTCTGTTTCAATATATTGTTTTTCACAAATTGAAAGTTTGCAGCAACTTTGCATCAAGCAAGTGTATCAGCACCATTTTCCAAGAGCATTTGCTCACTTTGTGTGTCTGTGTTATGTTGTGGTAATTTTTGCAATATTTCAATCTTTTTCATAATTATTATATTTGTTATGGCCATCTGTGATCAGTGACCTTTGATGTTACTATTATAATTCTACACCACAAGCCACACCCATATAAGATGAAAATCTTAATTGATAAATGTTGTGTGTGTTCTGACTGCTCCACTGACTGGCTGCCCCCCCCCCTCATCTCTCTCCCACCCCTCAGGCCTTCATATGCCCTGAGACACAACAGTGCTGAGATTAGGGCAATCGATAACCCTACAATGGCCTCTAAGTGTTCAAGTGAAAGGAAGAGTCACACATCCCTCCTTTAAATCGAAAGCTAGAAATGACGAAGCTTAGTGAGGAAGGCATGTCAAAGCTGAGATAGGCTGAAACTAGGCCTCTTTCACCAAAAAGTTAGCGAATGCAAAGGATAAGTTCTTGAAGGAAATTAGAAGTGCTACTGCAGTGAAAACATGAATGATAAGAAAGTGAAACAGCCTTATTGTTGATATGGAGAAAGTTTAGTGGTCTGGATAGATCAAACCAGGTACAACATCCCCTTAAGACACAACCTAATCCAACACAAGGCCTTAACTCTCTTCAATTCTATGAAAACTGAGAGAGATGAGGAAGCTGCAGAAAAAAAGTTTGAAGCTATCAGAGGTTGGTTCATGGGGTTTAAGGAAAGAAGCCACCTCCATAACATAGAAGTGCAAGATGAAACAGTAAGCACTGATGTAGAAGCTGCAGCAACTTATCCAGAATACCTAGTTAAGATAATTAATGAAGAGCTACACTAAACAACAAATTTTTAATGCAGACGAAATAGCCTAGTGTTGGAAGGAGATGTCATCTAGGATTTTCATAGCTAGAGAGGAGAAATCAAACCCTGGCTTCAAAGCTTCAAAGGACAGGCTGACTATCTTGTTAGGGGCTAATGCAATCGGTGAGTTTAAGTTGAAGCCAATGCTCATTTACCATTCTGAAAATCCTAGGACCCTTTAGAATTATGCTAAATCTACTCTGCCTGGACTCTATAGATGGAACCACAAAACCTGAATGAGAACACATCTGTTTACAACAAGGTTGGCTAAATATTTTAAGCCCACTGTGGAGATCTACTGCTTAAAAAAGAAGAAAAAGATTCTTTTCAAAAGATTACCGCTCATTGACAATGCACCTGGTCACCCAGGTGCTATGATGGAGATATAAAATGAGATGAATGTTGTTTTCATGCCTGCTAATACAACATCTATTCTGAAGACATGGTTCAAGGAGTAATCTCAACTTTCAAGTCTTATTATTTAAAAAATACATTTTGTAAGGCTATAGCTGCCATAGAGAGTGATTCCTCTGATGGATCTGTGCAAAGTCAACTGAAAACCTTCTGGAAAGAATTTATCATTCTAGATGCCATTAAGAACATTTAGGATTCGTGGGAGAGGTAAATAGATCAACATTGACAGGAGTTTGGAAGAAGTTGATTCCAACCCTCATGGATGACCTTGAGGGGCTCAGGACTTCAGTGGAGGGAGTAACTGCATATATGATGGAAATAGCAAGAGAAATAGAATCAGAAATGGAGCCTGAAGCTGTGACTGAATTGCTGCAATCTCATGGTAAAACTTTAATAAATGAAGAGTTGCTTCTTATAGATGAGTGAAGAAAGTGTTTTCTTAAGATGGAATCTACTCCTGGTGAAGATACTGTGTAGATTGTTGAAATGACATCAAAGTATTTAGAATATTATATAAACTTAGTTGATAAAGCAGTGACAGGGTTTGAGAGGACTGACTCCAATTTTAGAAGAAGTTCTACTGTGGGTAAAAGGCTCTTAAATAGCCTTGCATGCCATAGAGAAATTGTTTGTGAAAGTAAGAGTCGATTAATGCAGCAAAATTTATTATTGTCTTATTTTAAGAAATTGCCACCTTAACCCTCAGAAACCACAGCCCTGATCAGTCAGCAGCCATCAACATCAAGGTAAGACCCTCCACCAGCAAAAACATTACAGCTCACTGAAGGCTTAAATGATGGTTAGCATTTTTTAGAAATAAAATACTTTTAAAAATTAAGGTAGGGCAAGATGGCGGAAGAGTAAGACGCGGAGATCACCTTCCTCCCCACAGATACATGAGAAATACATCTACACGTGGAACTGCTCCTACAGAACACCCACTGAACGCTGGCAGAAGACGTCAGACCTCCCAAAAGGCAAGAAAATCCCCACGTACTTGGGTAGGGCAAAAGAAAAAAGAAATAACAGAGACAAAAGAATAGGGACAGGACCTGCACCAGTGGGAGGGAGCTGTGAAGGAGGAAAGGTTTCCACACACTAGGAAGCCCCTTCGTGGGCAGAGACTGCGGGTAGCAGAGGGGGGAAGCTTCAGAGCCACGGAGGAGAGCGCAGCCACAGTGGTGCGGAGGGCAAAGCGGAGATTCCCGCACAGAGGAGCGGTGCCGACTAGCACTCACCAGCCCGAGAGGCTTGTCTGCTCAGCCGCCGGGGCGGGCGGGGCCTGGGAGCTGGGGCTCGGGCTTCGGTGCTAGCCGGGAGGGAGTCCGGGAAAAAGACTGCAGCTGCCAAAGAGGCAAGAGAATTTTTCTTGCCTCTTTGTTTCGCGGCGCGCAAGGAGAGGGGACTCAGAGCGCCGCCTAAACGAGCTCCAGAGACGGGCGCGAGCCGTGGCTATCAGCGCGGATCCCACAGCAACAGGGACGCAGAGGGAAAAACGGAGAGATTCCCGCACAGAGGCTCGGCGCCGAGCAGCACTCACCAGCCCGAGAGGCTTGTCTGCTCGCCCGCCGGGGCGGGCGGGGGCTGGGAGCTGAGGCGCGGGCTTCGGTCGGATCCCAGGGAGAGGACTGGGGTTGGCTGCGTGAACACAGCCTGAAGGGTCTAGCGCACCACAACTAGCCGGGAGGGTGCACGAGAAAAAGTCTGCAGCTGCCGAACAGGCAAGAGACTTTTTCTTGCCTCTTTGTTTCGCGGCGTGCAAGGAGAGGGGATTCAGAGCGCCACTTAAACGAACTCCAGAGACGGGCGCGAGCCGCGGCTATCAGCGCGGACCCCAGAGACGGGCATGAGACGCTAAGGCTGCTGCTGCCGCCACCAAACAGCCTGTGGGCGAGCACAGGTCATTCTCCACACCGCCCCTCCCGGGAGCCTGTGCAGCCCGCCACGGCCAGGCTCCCGTAATCCGGGGACAACTTCCCCGGGAGAGCGCACGGCGCGCCTCAGGCTGCTGCAACGTCACGCCGGCTTCTGCCTCCGCAGGCTCGCCCCGCCTCCTCCGTACCGCTCCCTCCCCCCGGCCTGACTGAGCCAGAGCCCCCGAATCAGCTGCTCCTTTAACCCCGTTCTGTCTGGGCGGGGAACAGACGCCCTCAGGGGACCTACATGCAGAGGCGGGTCCAAATCCAAAGCTGAACCCCGGGAGCTGTACGAACAAAGAAGAGAAAGGGAAATCTCTCCCAGCAGCCTCAGAAGCAGCGGATTAAAGCTCCACAAACAACTTGATGTGCCTGCATCTGTTGAATACCTGAATAGACAACGAATCATCCCAAATTTAGGAGATGGACTTTGGGAACAGGATATATTAACTTTTCCCCTTTTCCTTTTTTTTGTGAGTGTAGATGTGTATGCTTCTGGGTGAGATTTTGTCTGTATAGCTTTGCTCTCACCGTTAGTCCTAGGGTTAGGTCCGTCCGTTTTTTTTTTTTTTTTTTTTTTTTTGGCTTAAAAATTTTTTTTTTCCCTAATAAATGTTTTCTTAATAATTTTTTCCTTATTTTCTATTTTTAAAAAAATTTTTAATAAGTTTTTTCATATTTTTTATTTTAAAAAATTAAAAAACTTTTTTTCTTAATAAATTTTTTCTAAATAATTTTTTTCTTATTTTTAGTATAAAAAATTAATAAATCTATTTTTAAAAATTAAAAAAAATGTTTTTTCTTAATAAATTTACTCTTAATAATTTTTTTTCTTATTTTTTATTATAATTGCTTTATTTTATTTTATTTTATCCTCTTTTTTTCTTTCTTTCCATTTTTTCTCCCTTTTATTCTGAGCCATGTGGATGAAAGGCTCTTGGTGCTCCAGCCAGGCATCAGGGCTGTGCCTCTGAGGTGGGAGAGCCAACTTCAGGACACTGGTCCACAAGAGACCTCCCAGCTCCACGTAATACCAAACGGCGAAAATCTCTCACAGATCTCCATCTCAACATCAAGACCCAGCTTCACTCAACGACCAGCAAGCTACAGTGCTGGACACCCTATGCCAAACAACTAGCAAGAGAGGAACACAGCCCCATCCATTAACAGAGAGGCTGCCTAAAATCATAATAAGGCCACAGACACCCCAAAACACACCACCAGACGTGGACGAACCCACCAGAAAGACAACATCCAGCCTCATCCACCAGAACACAGGCACTAATTCCCTCCACCAGGAAACCTACACAACCCACTGAACCAACCTTAGCCACTGGGGACAGATACCAAAAACAACGGGAACTACGAACCTGCAGCCTGTGAAAAGGAGACCCCAAACACAGTAAGATAAGCAAAATGAGAAGACAGAAAAACACACAGCAGATGAAGGAGCAGGGTCAAAACACACCAGACCTAACAAATGAAGAGGAAATAGGTAGTCTACCTGAAAAAGAATTCAGAATAATGATAGTAAGGATGATCCAAAGTCTTGGAAATAGAATAGACAAAATGCAAGAAACATTTAACAAGGACGTAGAAGAACTAAAGAGGAACCAAGAAACGATGACAAGCACAATAAATGAAATTAAAAATACTCTAGATGGGATCAATAGCAGAATAACTGAGGCAGAAGAACGGATAAGTGACCTGGAAGATAAAATGGTGGAAATAACTACCGCAGACCAGAATAAAGAAAAAAGAATGAAAAGAACTGAGGACAGTCTCAGAGACCTCTGGGACAACATTAAACGCACCAACATTCGAATTATAGGGGTCCCAGAAGAAGAAGAGAAAAAGAAAGGGACTGAGAAAATATTTGAAGAGATTATAGTTGAAAACTTCCCTAATATGGGAAAGGAAATAGTTAATCAAGTCCTGGAAGCACAGAGAGTCCCATACAGGATAAATCCAAGGAGAAACACACCAAGACACATATTAATCAAACTATCAAAAATTAAATATAAAGAAAACATATTAAAAGCAGCAAGGGAAAAACAACAGATAACACACAAGGGCATCCCCATAAGGTTAACAGCTGATCTTTCAGCAGAAACGCTGCAAGCCAGAAGGGAGTGGCAGGATATACTTAAAGTGATGAAGGAGAAAAACCTACAACCAAGATTACTCTACCCAGCAAGGATCTCATTCAGATTTGATGGAGAAATTAAAACCTTTACAGACAAGCAAAAGCTGAGAGAGTTCAGCACCACCAAACCAGCTTTACAACAAATGCTAAAGGAACTTCTCTAGGCAAGAAACACAAGAGAAGGAAAACACCTACAATAACAAACCCAAAACATTTAAGAAAATGGGAAGAGGAACATACATATCGATAATTACCTTACATGTAAATGGATTAAATGCTCCCACCAAAAGACACAGACTGGCTGAATGGATACAAAAACAAGACCCATATATATGCTGTCTACAAGAGACCCACTTCAGACCTAGAGACACATACAGACTGAAAGTGAGGGGATGGAAAAAGATATTCCATGCAAATGGAAATCAAAAGAAAGCTGGAGTAGCAATTCTCATATCAGACAAAATAGACTTTAAAATAAAGACAATTACAAGAGACAAAGACGGACACTACATAATGATCAAGGGATCGATCCAAGAGGAAGGTATAACATTTGTAAATATTTATGCACCCAACATAGGAGCACCTCAATACATAAGGCAAATACTAACAGCCATAAAAGGGGAAATCGACAGTAACACAATCATAGTAGGGGACTTTAACACCCCACTTTCACCAATGGACAGATCATCCAAAATGAAAATAAATAAGGAAACACAAACTTTAAATGATACATTAAACAAGATGGACTTAATTGATATTTATAGGACATTCCACCCAAAAACAACAGAATACACATTTTTCTCAAGTGCTCATGGAACATTCTCCAGGATAGATCATATCTTGGGTCACAAATCAAGCCTTGGTAAATTTAAGAAAATTGAAATCGTATCAAGTATCTTTTCCGACCACAACGCTATGAGACTAGATATCAATTACAGGAAAAGATCTGTAAAAAATACAAACACATGGAGGCTACACAATACACTACTTAATAACGAAGTGATCACTGAAGAAATCAAAGGGGAAATCAAAAAATACCTAGAAACAAATGACAATGGAGACACGACGATCCAAAACCTATGGGATGCAGCAAAAGCAGTTCTAAGAGGGAAGTTTATAGCAATACAAGCCTACATCAAGAAACAGGAAACATCTCGAATAAACAACCTAACCTTGCACCTAAAGCAATTAGAGAAAGAAGAACAAAAAAACCCCAAAGCTAGCAGAAGGAAAGAAATCATAAAGATCAGATCAGAAATAAATGAAAAAGAAATGAAGGAAACAATAGCAAAAATCAATGAAACTAAAAGCTGGTTCTTTGAGAAGATAAACAAAATTGATAAACCATTAGCCAGACTCATCAAGAGAAAAAAGGAGAAGACTCAAATTAATAGAATTAGAAAAGAAAAAGGAGAAGTAACCACTGACACTGCAGAAATACAAACGATCATAAGAGATTACTACAAGCAACTCTATGCTAATAAAATGGACAACCTGGAAGAAATGGACAGATTCTTAGAAATGCACAACCTGCCGAGACTGAACCAGGAAGAAATAGAAAATATGAACAGACCAATCACAAGCACTGAAATTGAAACTGTGATTAAAAATCTTCCAACACACAAAAGCCCAGGACCAGATGGCTTCACAGGCGAATTCTATCAAACATTTAGAGAAGAGCTAACACCTATCCTTCTCAAATTCTTCCAAAATATTGCAGAGGGAGGAACACTCCCCAACTCATTCTACGAGGCCACCATCACCCTGATACCAAAACCAGGCAAAGATGTCACAAAGAAAGAAAACTACAGGCCAATATCACTGATGAACATAGATGCAAAAATCCTCAACAAAATACTAGCAAACAGAATCCAACAGCACATTAAAAGGATCATACACCATGATCAAGTGGGGTTTATTCCAGGAATGCAAGGATTCTTCAATATACGCAAATCAATCAACGTGATACATCATATTAACAAATTGAAGGAGAAAAACCATATGATCATCTCAATAGATGCAGAGAAAGCTTTTGACAAAATTCAACACCCATTTATGATAAAAGTCCTGCAGAAAGTAGGCATAGAGGGAACTTTCCTCAACATAATAAAGGCCGTATATGACAAACCCACAGCCAACATTGTCCTCAATGGTGAAAAACTGAAACCATTTCCACTAAGATCAGGAACAAGACAAGGTTGCCCACTCTCACCACTATTATTCAACATAGTTTTGGAAGTGTTAGCCACAGCAATCAGAGAAGAAAAAGAAATAAAAGGAATCCAAATCGGAAAAGAAGAAGTAAAGCTGTCACTGTTTGCAGATGACATGATACTATACATAGAGAATCCAAAAGATGCTACCAGAAAACTACTAGAGCTAATCAATGAATTTGGTAAAGTAGCAGGATACAAAATTAATGCACAGAAATCTCTTGCATTCCTGTATACTAATGATGAAAAATCTGAAAGTGAAATTAAGAAAACACTCCCGTTTACCATTGCAACAAAAAGAATAAAATACCTAGGAATAAACCTACCTAAGGAGACAAAAGACCTGTATGCAGAAAATTATAGGACACTGATGAAAGAAATTAAAGATGATACAAATAGATGGAGAGATATACCATGTTCTTGGATTGGAAGAATAAACATTGTGAAAATGACTCTGCTACCCAAAGCAATCTACAGATTCAATGCAATCCCTATCAAACTACCACTGGCATTTTTCACAGAACTAGAACAAAAAATTTCACAATTTGTATGGAAACACAAAAGACCCCGAATAGCCAAAGCAATCTTGAGAACGAAAAATGGAGCTGGAGGAATCAGGCTCCCTGACTTCAGACTATATTACAAAGCTACAGTAATCAAGACAGTTTGGTACTGGCACAAAAACAGAAATATAGATCAATGGAACAGGATAGAAATCCCAGAGATAAGCCCACGCACATATGGTCACCTTATCTTTGATAAAGGAGGCAAGCATATACAGTGGAGAAAAGACAGCCTCTTCAATAAGTGGTGCTGGGAAAATTGGACAGGTACATGTAAAAGTATGAAATTAGAACACTCCCTAACACCATACACAAAAATAAACTCAAAATGGATTAAAGACCTAAGTGTAAGGCCAGACACTATCAAACTCTTAGAGGAAAACATAGGCAGAACACTGTATGACATAAGTCACAGCAAGATCCTTTTTGACCCAGGTCCTAGAGAAATGGAAATAAAAACACAAATAAACAAATGGGACCTAATGAAACTTAAAAGCTTTTGCACAGCAAAGGAAACCATAAACAAGACGAAAAGACAACCCTCAGAATGGGAGAAAATATTTGCAAATGAAGCAATGGACAAAGGATTAATCTCCAAGATTTACAAGCAGCTCATGCAGCTCAATAACAAAAAAACAAACAACCCAATCCAAAAATGGGCAGAAGACCTAAATAGACATTTCTCCAAAGAAGAGATACAGATTGCCAACAGACACATGAAAGAATGCTCAACATCATTAATCATTAGAGAAATGCAAATCAAAACTACAATGAGGTATCATCTCACACCGGTCAGAATGGCCATCATCAAAAAATCTAGAAACAATAAATGCTGGAGAGGGTGTGGAGAAAAGGGAACACTTTTGCACTGTTGGTGGGAATGTAAATTGATACAGCCACTATGGAGAACAGTATGGAGGTTCCTTAAAAAACTAAAAATAGAACTACCATATGACCCAGCAATCCCACTACTGGGCATATACCCTGAGAAAACCATAATTCAGAAAGAGTCATGTACCAAAATATTCATTGCAGCTCTGTTTACAATAGCCAGGACATGGAAGCAACCTAGGTGTCCATCATCGGATGAATGGATAAAGAAGATGTGGCACATATATACAATGGAATATTACTCAGCCATAAAAAGAAATGAAATGGAGGTGTTTGTAATGAGGTGGATGGAGTTAGAGTCTGTCATACAGAGTGAAGTAAGTCAGAAAGAGAAAAACAAATACAGTATGCTAACACATATATATGGAATCTAAGGGAAAAAAAAAAAAAAAAAAAAAGAGGTCATGAAGAACCTAGTGGCAAGATGGGAATAAAGACACAGACCTACTAGAGAATGGACTTGAGGATATGGGGAGGGGGAGGGGTGAGATGTGACAGGGTGAGAGAGTGTCATGGACATATATACACTACCAAATGTAAAATAGATAACTAGTGGGAAGCAGCCGCATAGCACAGGGAGATCAGCTCGGTGCTTTGTGACCACCTAGAGGGGTGGGATAGGGAGGGTGGGAGGGAGGGAGATGCAAGAGGGAAGAGATATGGCAACATATGTATATGTGTAACTGATTCACTTTGTTGTAAAGCAGAAGCTAGCACACCATTGTAAAGCAATTATACTTCAATAAAGATGTTTAAAAAAAAAAAAAAAAAGAAAAAAATTAAGGTAGGTACCTTGTTTTTTAAGACATAATGTGATTCTTCACTTAATAGACTACCAGCTTAGTGTAATCATAACTTTTATATGCACTGGGAAAACAAAAATTCTGTGTGACTCACTTTACTGCCCAAATCATTTTATTGCAGTTGTCTGGAACCAAACCCTCAATATCTCTGAGGTACGCCTGTACATATGGTATGTTCCATTTATACGTAGTTTAAAAGCAAGCAAAAGTAAAATATTAATTTTAAGGATTCACTTATAAGTGGAAAATGAGAACTAAATGATAGAAAATAATTATGATAAAAGTTGAAATGTTTCCAGTGGGTGGGGAAGAAAAAGCATATGATGTAGAAACAGGGGCTGCTTCCAAAGTTCCAGGGAGTTCTGTGTCTTCACCTGGTAAATGGTTACATGGGTAGTCACTTAATAATGAAGGAGGGATAGAGAAAGGAGGTTAGATCCAGTAAGTCCAGTGACCTATCCCTTTCAGAATGCACATGGGGCCTGATGACATGCACATATCCGGTGGGTATGCTCTGCCACCGATCAGACTGAATGATTAGCTGAATCCTGCCGCTAGAATATCGCTGCTTCTGCCACAGATGCTGAAGGGACTGTCGAGGCCTGAGTGGATACTTAAACAGAAAAGGAATAATCATACAGAAGTTTGGGAATGGAGAGAGATAAGCTGAGGTGTCAGGAGTTGTGGATAATAGGGAGCTTAGGAGTTGACTTGGGATAAGGCATTCCGTGCCCCTTTCATATGGTTCCCTAAACCATTAGGGGCAGGGGACAAGTGTGGCTGCTACACACTCTTCCCTTTACTCGTGTGGCATGTTTAATCTACACAACAGAATTGGACACTTGACAGCATCTCACAGAGAAAAATGAATTTATTTGGGGCTTGATAAACCTGTACTGGAATATCAGTTCTACTCTTTACTGTATATGTGAACTTAGAAAACAATTTAACAATATCTAAGTATTTTCTCTGTAAAAACTAGCGATGCTAATATTCAATTACTAGGGCTTTATGAGTTAATGATTAAGAAGCACCTGGTATGAAAACAATGAAGATACCACTATATACTTATTTAGAATAGCCATAATGTAGGACACCGACAACACCAAACACTGGTAGGAACTTTTATTCATTGCTGGTGGGAATGCTAAATGGTAGAGCCACCTTGGAAGACAGTTTGGCAGTTTCTTACAAAACTAAACAATTCTTGTCATACGCCCAGCAATCGCACTTCCTGGTATTTACCCAAATGGGTTGAAAACGTCTGTCCACACGAACACCTTCTCACAGATGTTTACAGCAGCTTTATTCATAACTAGCAAACCTTGGAAGCAGCCAAGATGCCCTTCAGTTGGTAAATGATGAGCAAACCGTGGTGCATCCAGACAATGGAATATTATTCAGGAGTAAAAATCGATGAGCTATTTAGCCATAAAAAGACATGGAGGAAGCTTAAATGCGTACTATTAGGTGAAAGAAGCCACTCTAAAAAGGCTACATACTGTAGCCACTCTAAAAAGACTACATATTTCAAGTATGTGGAATCCTGAAAAGGGCAAAACTTCAGAGATTGGTAAAAGGATCAGTGGTCTCCAGAAGTTGCAGCTGGGAGTGAGGGTGAAGGAAGTGTTGAATAAGCAGAGCACAGATGATTTTGATGGTAAAACGTGCTGTATGATACTATAATGGTAGACAAGCATCTTTACACATTTGTATAAACCCATTGAATGTAAAACACCAAGCATGAACCATAATATAAACCGAAGACTTTGAGAGATAATGATGTGTCAGTGTAGGCTTATGACTGTACCCAGTGTGTACTGTCATGGGGCAGGAAGTTCACAGCAAGTGAGGGTTTGTCGAAGCAAGGGTACATGGCAACTCTCTATACTTTCCGCTCAATTTTGCTGTGAATCTAAAACTGCTCTAAAAAAGAAAGTTGATTAATTTGAAAACAAAAAAAAAGGAGTACTTCTGTTAAGCTGAATTGAATTTGAAAAAATATATTTCAAAGTCTATGTTACAAAAGAGTATTTGCTACCTTGATTAGTTGGATCTCTTTATTGATTCTCATGGCATGATATATAGGATAAACTGTTCCAGTGAAGAATCATACAATTAATCACAGGGAAATGAGGCAAACAGAAAGTTAATCTAACATTAAATTCTTTGAAATGTTCCCCGTTCCATGAAAGCAGGCTGAGGAACGCTGACATACACTCCATCTTTCTACATTCATCTTGCTTCTTTAGAGAGAGATGTGCATAATTAAATTCAAGTTGTCAGTATTTCCAGAAATATGTAGCTAACTAAGACGTTCATGTCACTTTGTTTTTCTGATAACTTCCTGGAAAGTTATTCAATTAAATAGGCTAACACCCCGCTACAACGGGAGACGTCTCTATGTAAGTTGCTATAAAGCAGAGTGACTAAATCAGGCTGCTGGTGCTGCCTCTGAGCCAAGTTTTGACAGGATTTCTGACTTTTTTTTTCCCCATGGAATTTTGGCTTGTTCAAAATGTGACAATGAAACAGAAAAGGCTGTAGCTAATTCTGTTCCATAAAAGGAAAACATCTGGAAGTGGGAAAATAGACCACGGTGCATGTCTGATCTACCTGATACGTGCTGTGCCAGGTAGAATTCATTGCCAGACCTCCCCTTCTTTGTCCTACTTAGCAATACAGTCATCCCTCAATATTAGCAGGGGATTCGTCCCAGGACTCCTGCGAATAATTTGCAGATGCTCAAGTCCCTTATAGAAAATGGCAGAGTGTGTGCATATAACCTATGGCCATCTTCCCATATACTTTACCTCTAGATTACTTATAACACCTAATACAATGTAAATACTATGTAAATAGTTGTAAATACAATACAAATGTTTCCAGTGAGGAGCAAGTTCAAGTTTTACTTTTTGGAACTTTCTGGAATTTTTTTCAAATATTTTTGATAGGAGGTTGGTTGAGTCCGGGGATGCAGAACCCACAGATATGGAGGCTGAATGTGCTGAAGCTGTGGCTTGTAGACTTTTCGCTTTTGCAGCTGTCTCAATGTTAGCTTTGTCACTAGAAAGAGCTGAAGGGGTCCTACAGGAAGGGCTTTCCTGCTTCTGATGTGCTGCTTTTGAGGGCATGAGAGCCAGCAAATCAGCTTACAGGAGGTCTAACAGTACTGGCTTTTGGGTAGGCTAGCCATGGCTCTCAGCATCCAGAAAGTTTTCAGCCCCTGGCAGGCCACTCTTGCATATGAGCCTTGGGTTGCTCCCTCCGGCAAGTTTCTTCAGCCCTGGAAGACTGGTGTCCTAGTGGCAGCCACACCCTCTCCAAAGAGATCTGAATTTAAGTTGGGGGTAGAAAGATATATTAAGTCTGTCCACTTCTTGTTCACATTTCCTGGGGTTCTCAGGAGAGCAGTAGCTGAGTTACGCATTTGCAACTTCTGTACACCTTATAGTCTTCTTTTAACCTTTAACCACCTAGTTAACAATTCTGTATGTAAAATTTTCTTCTTCAAATTCCTGATAGGTTTTATGTCTTCTAACTAGACTCTGATTGATACACATGTATTAAATGTAGCTATTGTCAGCAAAAAAATGTTGCCTGCCATATCAGTAAACAAAGGATGTTGCAGCCATCAAGTCATCACACTACAGCTGCCCCAATGATGAGCAGAACCCAGGACAGAAATAGGATGCCTGCCATCAAGTCATCAGCCCCTACGGCCACCCCCCACTCCAAAGGTGCACCCTGAGGAGACTCAGGATGAGAAAGCACAGGATACTGGCCCCAGAGAGCTGAGGTGCCCATCAAAGGAATGATTTCAGTGAACCCAGACTCTTACATCTTCCCATACACAGAAAAGTGCTAAGTTCATTAACATGAGATGTCAGGTTTTCTTTAATTAACAGTAATCTTTTGATGTTCTGACTACCTGGTCTTTGTTGCAAAACTCCTCTATATCCTGGCTCCTCCCTGACCTCTTTGGAACAATTTCTCAGAGAGGCTACATCCCAGGCTTTAAGTTCTCAGTTTTATCTGCCAAATAAAACATATTTCTCAACTTTTAGGCTATGCATTTTTTTTTAGTTGACACTACCTAAATGCTTAGCAATAGCAAGTCCAAACATAGAGGTATGAATCAAATTATTTGTATGAGTGGAGGCTAGGGCAAAAAGTTTATTCTCCCATGATGTTGCTTTGTGACAATGAAACTATTTAAGTGGAGTATTCAAGCCATCAAAGAAAACTAATACAAAATTAGTATCTACTAGGAGATTTATTCCAACTGTTAATGAAGGGTGTGTGTGTGTGTGTGTGTGTGTGTGTGTGTGGATTTGTAATACAGGATCTCTGAAAACAAATGCACTACCTTTTTTTAAAGATTTTATTTTATTTTTTGTAGTGTTACATGTGTTGTTAGATTTATTTATTTAATTCCCACTAACTTCTAATTTCTTGGAAAAATAATATATTCTGCTGTACTTACTCGCACAATTCTACTTCCCTTATTAGTAACATGTATAAAAGGAGATTATCCGGCCACGACTACATACATACATTGTTTTATAATTGTCCACTTAATAGTCTCATTTTTTACCGGAATGAGCATTGCAATGTACTTCACATATAGAAGTTGAGCAATTTTGGAAAAGAAATGCATATCCTGTCTGGTGGACAGGATAGATTGTAGAATTCTCAATACTTTTGCTGCTGCTTGTTCTACGTATATATTTTCCAAGGTAAAACCACTGATTATTTGTTAGAAGGATTGTGTATGGGTATAAGTTTTCTGAAAGAAGAGAATTTTCCCAATAATTCTGCTTTATTTACCGCAGTGAGGGGTATCAAGTACCTGCCTGCTGAATGGTTTATCCTACTTAACTTAGCACTGTAAAAGGGGTATCTCAGTGATAGCAATACTTCAAAATTCAAATATCCTAAATTTGCTCTTGTTATCTGTTACATATTACTCCATTCTTTTGACCTTCTTTAATTCTAACCCATTCTTTCATTTTACTCTAATTTAAATCACACATTACCTACCTTTTGAATTAACATCCTTGTTATTGCCCTCACCCCACTGTATTCAATGACTTTAAAATTTTTCAGAGGACCATAATATATAATGGAAAAAAATCACTCTTCTATCTTTGTGTTCTGATATAGGTTTATATCATCATGACTGACTCTTCTTTAACATATCATCTTGATCAGGTTACTTAAATGCTCTGAGCCTTTCTTTAGTTAACGATAATAATATGGTCTATGTGCTGTTTAATTATGTAATTATATTAGTCAGTGTTCTGCCAAGATAATGCTGTGTAACAAAGAGTTCCATAGTCTCAACAAGCATTTACTTATTGGTCAAATCTCTGAAGGTCTTCTGGGATAGTTCTACTTAAGATATGGTTCAGGTCCAAGTCAGTTTCATGTCTTTCATTCTGGGACCTGCAGCTACCCAGGCACAATCCTATTATGATAGATGCTAAAACCCAGGAGGCCATGCTAAACCAAATTTTAAATAAAATATTTAAAAGCTTTGTTTATATTACCTCCACTAATGTTTCTTGATTAAACCTCTATTTTGCTTCTTGTGAATATGTCCCACTCCATTGTTCCCAACAACTCTTTGCTCTGCCCTATGAGACCATGTTTGTTACATAATGTGGTCTTCTACTGTATATTCATTACCTCAAGTTGCTCACTTCTACATCCAACCTTGCAAAAGCGCTTTCCTTGATAGCAGCTAGTGTAGAACACTAGCTACAAAAGAAATTGTGTGTCTGCGTGTTCTTGTATGCATTGCAATAAGCCTGTGAAAATATTTACTTTCTCATAAATCCCCAGGAAAATGCAAACAAACAAAAACATAAGAAATGTGATAACACTCTCACCTATCCATTTGTCAAAAATAGTTTATATTTGGTGTTGGAGAATTTGCAGGGAAACTACCACTCACACAGTTGTAAAATGATGAGAGTGTAAATTGTTAAATCTTTAAGAGAGCAATTTGTCAGTATCCATAGTAAAAAGTATGCATTCTTTGAATACTTCATAGGAATTTATCTACTGGATACACTGACAAAAAATGTCAAGTCATTTATCTGAAGTGTTTATTGCAGCATATTTACAATGACAAAAAATTTAAATAACCTAAATTTCCATTAATATATCATTGCTAAATATAGTATGTTACTTAGAACAGAAACTTCAGCAATTATTGAAAGAAATTAAAAAGATCAGTGTTTACAGACATGAGAACAAGTCTGAGTTACATTCTTAAGCGGAAAAGAAAAAATGAAGGACAATATATAGTGGGTAATTTTTTATGTATTAAAAAAAATGTTCAAGCACTGATCTGTTGACTGATACACATGCTGTAATAGGGAAGAACAAATTTGACTCCATATTGGATCTGTTCCTGTTACTTTAGCATTTGTAGTCTACTGCTTTTGCTACAAGTTAATCACTAAAGAGCTGTTGCCTATAGCTTAAAGTACACATAACGGACCATCTCCAGGAACACTGCCTCCCATGCCAGAGTTCAGCTTTACCTTTGTTTATCTCACAGGAAACATCCAGACCAGGCCCACCTGAGAATGGCTGCAGGAAAGGAGAAATTAACACATCCCCACCTCCCCACCCCCAGACTGACAGGAACCAGGAAATATTTGCAGCAACTTATCACCTTTTTTACTTTACCTCCTCACCTCCCCTTCTTTGTTCTATAAAAGAAACTAGCATCCAAACCCAGGCAAGATGGTTCTTAGGGACACTAGTCCACCATCTCCTCGGTCTATTGGCTTTCCAAATAAAGTCACTGTCCCTTGCCCCAACAACTCGTCTCTCGATTTATTGGCCTGTTGTGCCACGAGCAGCATGAGCTTGGAGTCGGTAACAATGTCACACAAACACACACATCCATGCTTTCATTCCACGAGAAGGAAACAAAAGGAAAAGTTAACAAGCTTTGTTTTTGGGGAGAACGCCTACTAGTGTTTTTTTATGACTTTCAGATTCTTTGAAACATTTACAATGAGCAATGTTACTTCAAAATGAAAAAAGAAGCTAGAAAAGAAAGTTACTCTATCTATGAAGAGTTACTTAGTGATTAATGAAATATTTACTATGTGCCAAGTGAATATATAGTTACTAAGACTTTCTAGGATAGGGTAGTGGATGTGAAATAGAACATCATGGAGAAGGCAGGCTCTAGGCTGAATATTACATGTTAAAGAGAATGATGTATCAGATGAAGAGATGGTGGTGACCATTCTATCCAGGGGCTTTCTATAAACTAAGCGGTTTGGCATAGTGATTGGATGGGATACTTACGAATTCAGTCAGTATGAGCTCAATTCTCAGCTCTAATATTTACTAGCTGTGTGACCTTGGGCATGATTTTTATTGTTTCTGTGACTCAATTTTCTCATCAATAAAATGCAGTTGATGATAGTAATACCTACCTCATTGAGGATTTATGAGAATTGAAATATACTACACAAAAGCCTTTTGGATAACCCCTGGCAAATAGTAAGCCATAAATAAAGGTTAGGTGATATTATTGTAATTAGCAAGATTGAAAGAAACATTAATGTGGCTAAAGCAGGTTGTCTTTTTAAGCATATCATTGACATGATAGGGTGATTGCATGAGGCTCAGTAGAATCTTAGTGCATTTCTGATGGTTCTTTAAACATACTTCATTTGCAGCTCTTTCCTACCCATAAAGAGCCTTTCTTATTAGAATATCAAGAAGATAGAAACTGATCACCTCTGGCTGATAGGTCAAACTTTTTTTCCTGTCTTTCTAATGGAGACCCAATAAAAGTACATAATTCCTTTGTTAATACAACTGAAGAAAAATGTTAAGAATTTGGCTAACTACATCCAAGGAAAGTTTTTCTCCCTGGATCTTGACAGTTTGTTTTTGCTAGATAAGTAGATGAAATTAATGGTAAGAATTAGCATGTGAAAGCCCTTCTCACATCAATCTTAATACTAATTTGGAAAAATAATCCAATTTTTCATGTATGTTGATGGTGCATTATCATGGTTCCTAGCACGTAAAACCAAGCAAAGACAGGCTCAGTCACATTCAGGTTTACATTGCCTTTGTAATCCCTGTCTTTTCCTTATTCTTCCAAGCATATGCTTCAGCAGAATTGTAAGCCACACTTTTTGCTTCTACAATCATTGATATTTTGGGGGTCAGTCACCCTGTAGCACCCTGCCACGTGCTGTACAGAAACTTTCTTTTTCTCACATAAAAATAAAAGCTTAAACATAAGTAATAAATACACGTAGATCAGCAACTTCTTCACACATGCTCTGTTAAAAAAAAAAAAAATCCAGTCTTGGTTAGGAGAGACTTTATACTAAGGGAGGGAGGGACCAATGCAGTAGGGTTAGATTTAGGGTTAGGGTTCTGACTATCAGAAAACGCAAATGTCTCAAAGATTCTGAAAAAAGTTTTTCCCTTATAGAGAGGAGTGAACAAGGCTACAAAGAACTGGGTGTGGGGAAGTGGAATGAAAAGGTATGATGTGATTGGACAGTAGATCCGATACTGCTTTACTCTGAGGCTGGTCTATTCTCAGGAGAGCCCTTTAATAAGAGGGGTTGGTTGCTGTCTCAGGCTGAGGGTGGACCAAAGTCTAGAGTCCTGGGGAAAAGAAGTTTGGTTAACAAGCTGTGGAAGTAAACAAAGACCAATTAAATCAGATAAGCAAAGTTTATTTATTCAGAGCTTGCTATGGCAAGGGAGTCAGCCACCATCACTTGGGTTTGGCCGAGAATCAAAAGCAGGTAGAGACGTGGGAATGTTTTATAGTGGAAAAAGGCTTCAGGTGTGCCCTGATTGGAGGCTGTTGGCATGCAGAAGCCACAGGGCAGGCTAACTAGAAGTGGGGTTTCCTATGTGATTGGTTAAGGGTGCATATCTGGCTTTTCACTGCTTGGTCCTAAGTCGAAAACAGGAATAAAAATTAGGTATGTTATCATCTATTAACCAAGTCCTGGCCATTTGGGGGCTGATTTTTACAGAAGTTATTGTTTAGTTTCACAGACTGTCACTAGAGACAGCAATCAGACTTAGAGCAGGCTGGCTTCCTGGCTTGTTTGTCGTAGACAGAGGGTTGGTTTCCTGAGCAGGTTGCTGCAGGTTGTGGGTCAAAGTTCTACATTTATATATGGTCTGGTCACTGATCATTTGTATATTCCTCCTCTCAAGGCATTTTGTTCTTATGAATCAGTAAGGACAAAACAATTCAGCTAATCATTTATTAGGTTAAGAATGGGAATTTGGAGGGCCTCTGTTTGGGCTTGTCATAGGTAAACAAGGGAGATATCAGGGAATCTTAAGGGAATCTTATTTAAGTCATTTGGGAGAAGTGTGGTGGTTCTTTGCAGTAAGCCATTTCCAGGAACATAAAACGGTGTGTGTGTGTGTGTGTTTGTGTGGTTCTTAATATTTATTGTTTTCCAGCATCCCAAGGCTCAGGTAAAATCTGACATTCTCACCTCTGACCATTATTTATACAGCCATATCCATGCATATGTGGATATATATGTGTAATGATGGACACAGATACCTCAAGGAAGTTAATCTGAACATCTCTATTGTATATATATGTTTAATTTTTCCATCTCAAAAGGGAAAATATTTCATTTTGAGTCTTTCATTTGTGTATCTGTTTTCTTGAAAAAGAGATTAAATAGTCAGGAGTACGCCTAGGGCTGTTCATTGTTCCTCCCAATGATACATTAATGAGGTATTTGAAGAAATTTAGAAAATTTTACTTGCCTAATGAGATATGTGGCATTCTAAGATTGAGAATGTGTCTCAGGGCATCATGAATATAAAGACTCCTTCCATATTACCAAAATTAATAGGTATCTTATCCCACGTTGGCTGTAGATGTGCTTCCTCAGGCTTTGAGCCTCTTCCTCTTAGTGTGAAGGGCACTGATATTTTTTTATTCAACCCTGAGTTTAGATGACCGCCATGACACAGTCCTGTGAAACTTCAGGGAACAGTGCTTGAAACAGATATAACAGACATTATACTTTAGGATCTACCAAGATTGCGTTATGATTCAGAGATAAAAAGAAATGCAGAAAAGGTTCATTCATAGAATTCTTTATTATCACTTCCATCAACTTCCTGAAATTTAACTCTGTGTAGCCATAATGACTCACTAGAAGAGCCTCAGGAGATCTGAAAGGGTTGTTCAAAACAGAGTGATCACCCTGGGCCTTGAGCACACCTGGCCCCACCGTGACTGCACCCTGCCCGACTTCAGATACTCAGACTCCACCATTACTTTCACTTACATTGGTGGCCCCAAAAGATGGGCATGTCTAAAATTTCTTGAGGAGGACCTTCAACATGGCGGAGGAGTAAAACGTGGAGATCATCATCCTCCCTACAAATATATCAAAAATACATCTACATGTGGAACAACTCCTGCAGAACACCTACTGAATGCTGGCAGAAGACCTCAGACTTACAAAAAGGAATGGGCTGACAGGGTCTTGGTGTTCTGGCCGGGTGGCAGGCCTGAGCCTCTGAGGTGGGAGAGCCGAGTTTGGATATTAGACCACCAGAGACCTCCCGCTCCCACATAATATCAATCGGCAAGACCTCTCCCAGAGATCTCTGTCTCAATGCTAAGACCCAGCTCCACTCAGCGACCAGCAAGCTCCAGTGCTGGACACCCCATGTCAAACAACTAGCAAGAGAGGAGGACAACCCCACCCATTGGCAGAGAGGCTGCCTAAAATCATAATAAGTTCACAGACACCACAAAACACATCACTGGACATGGTCCTGCCCACCAGAAAGACAAGATCCAGCCCCATCCACCAGAACACAGGCACCTGTCCCCTACACCAGGAAGCCTACACAGCGCACTGAACCAACCTTACCCACTGGGGGCAGACACCAAAAACAATGGGAACTACCAACGGGCAGCCTGCACAAAGGAGACCCCAAACACAGTAAGTTAAGCAAAATAAGAAGACAGAGAAATATGCAGCAGATAAAGGAGCAAAGTAAAAACCCACCAGACCAAACAAATGAAGAGAAAATAGGCAGTCTACCTGAAAAAGAATTCAGAGTAAAGATAATAAAGATGATCCAAAATTGTGGAAATAGAATGGAGAAAATACAAGAAACGTTTAACAAGGACCTAGAAGAACTAAAGAGCACACAAACAATGATGAACAACACAATAAATGAAATTAAAAATTCTCTAGAAGGAATCAATAGCAGAATAACTGAGGCAGAAGAACAGCTATGTGACCTGGAAGATAAAATAGTGGAAATAACTACTGCGGAGCAGAATAAAGAAAAAAGAATGAAAAGAATGGAGGACAGTTTCAGAGACCACTGGGACAACATTAAACACACCAACATGCAAGTTATAGGGGTCGCAGAAGAAGAAGAGAAAAAGCAAGGGACTGAGAAAATATTTGAAGAGATTATAGTTGAAAATTTCCTTAACATGGGAAAGGAAATAGTCAATCAAGTCCAGGAAGCACAGAGAGTCCCATACAGGATAAATCCAAGGAGAAACATGCCAAGAGACATATTATTCAAACTATCAAAAATTGAAAACAAAAAAAAAATATTAAAAACAGCAAGGGAAAACCAACAAATAACATGCAAGGGAATCCCCATAAGGTTAACAGCTGATCTTTCCGCAGAAACTCTGCAAGCCAGAAAGGAGCGGCAGGACATATTTAAAGTGATGAAAGGGAAAAACCTACAACCAAGGTTACTCTACCCAGCAAGGATCTCATTCAGATTCAATGGAGAAATTAAAACATTTACAGACAAGCAAAAGCTAAGAGAATTCAGCACCACCAAAACAGCTTTACAACAAATGTTAAAGGAACTTCTCTAGGCAGGAAACACAAGAGAAGGAAAAGACCTACAATAACAAACCCCAAAAAATTAAGAAAATGGTAATAGGACCATACATACCATTAATTACCTTAAGTGTAAATGGATTAAAGGCTCCCACCAAAAGACATAGACTGGCTGAATGGATACAAAAACAAGACCCATATACATGCTGTCTACAAGAGACCCACTTCTGACATAGGGACACATACAGACTGAAAGTGAGGGGATGGAAAAAGATATTCCATGCAAATGGAAATCAAAAGAAAGCTGGAGTAGCAATTCTCATATCAGAAAAAATAGACTTTAAAATAAAGACTATTACAAGAGACAAAGAAGGGCACTATATAATGATCAAGGGATCAATCCAAGAAGATATAACAATTGTAAATATTTATGCATCCAACATAGGAGCACCTCAATACATAAGGTAAATGCTAACAGCCATAAAAGGGGAAATTGACAGTAACACAATAATAGTAGGGGACTTTAACACCCCACTTTCACCAATAGACAGATCATCCAAAATGAAAATAAATAAGGAAACACAAGCTTTAAATGATACATTAAACAAGATGGACTTAATTGATATTTATAGGACATTCCATCCAAAAACAACAGGATACACTTTCTTCTCAAGTGTTCATGGAACATTCTCCAGGATAGATAATATCTTGGTCACAAATCAAGCCTTGGTAAATTTAAGAACATGAAATCGTATCAAGTATCTTTTCTGACCACAACCCTATGAGACTAGACATCAATTACAGGAAAAAATCTGTAAAAAGTGCAAACACATGGAGTCTAAACAATACACTACTAAATAACCAAGAGATCACTGAAGAAATCAAAGAGGAAATCAAAAACTACCTAGAAACAAATGACAATGAAAATACGACAGCCCAAAACCTATGGGATGCAGCAAAAGCAGTTCTAAGAGGGAAGTTTATAGCTATACAATCCTACCTCAAGAAACAAGAAACATCTCAAACAAACAACCTAACCTTACACCTAAAGCAATTCGAGAAAGAAGAACAAAAAACCCCGAAGTTAGCAGAAGGAAAGAAATCATGAAGATCAGATCAGAAATAAATGAAAAGGAAATGAACAAAACAATAGCAAAGATCAATAAAAATAAAAGCTGGTTCTTTGAGAAGATAAACAAAATTGATAAACCATTAGCCAGACTCATCAAGAAAAAAAGGGAAAAGACTCAAATCAACAGACTTAGAATGAAAAAGGAGAAGTAACAACTGACACTGCAAAAATACAAAGGATCATGAGAAATTACTACAAGCAACTACATGCCAATAAAATGGACAACCTGGAAGAAATGGACAAATTCTTAGAAAAGCACAACTTTCTGAGACTGAACCAGGAAGAAATAGAAAATATAAACAGACCAATCATAAGCAATGAAATTGAAACTGTGATTAAAAATCTTCCAACAAACAAAAGTCCAGGACCAGATGGCTTCACAGGCGAATTCTATCAAACATTTAGAGAAGAGCTAACACCCATCCTTCTCAAACTCTTCCAAAATATAGCAGAGGGAGGAACACTCGCAAACTCATTCTACGAGGCCACCATCACCCTGATACCAAAACCAGACAAAGATGCCACAAAGAAAGAAAACTACAGGCCAATATCACTGATGAATATTGATGCAAAAATCCTCAACAAAATACTAGCAAACAGAATCCAACAGCACATTAAAAGGATCATACACCATGATCAAGTGGGGTTTATCCCAGGAATGCAAGGATTCTTCAATATATGCAAATCAATCAATGTGATACACCATATTAACAAATTGAAGGATAAAAACGATATGATCATCTCAATAGATGCAGAAAAAGCTTTTGACAAAATTCAGCACCCATTTATGTTAAAAATCTTCCAGAAAGTAGGCATTGAGGGAACTTACCTTAACATAATAACAGCCATATGTGACAAACCCATAGCCAACATCGTTCTCAATGGTGAAAAACTGAAACAATTTCCACTAAGATCAGGAACAAGACAAGGTTGCCCACTCCCACCACTATAATTCAACATAGTTTTGGAAGTTTTAGCCTCAGCAATCAGAGAAGAAGAAGAAATAAAATGAATCCAAATCAGAAAAGAAGAAGTAAAACTGTCACTGTTTGCAGATGACATGATACTATACATAGAGTATCCTAAAGATGCTACGAGAAAACTACTACAGCTAATCAATGAATTTGGTAAAGTAGCAGGATACAAAATTAATGCACAGAAATCCCTTGCATTCCTATACACTAATAATGAAAAATCTGAAAGAGAAATTAAGGAAACACTCCCATTTACCACTGCAACAAAAAGAATAAAATACCTAGGAATATGAGAAAACCATAATTCAAAAAGAGTCATGCACCACAATGTTCATTGCAGCTCTATGTCATACAGAGTGAAGTAAGTTAGAAAGAGAAAAACAAATACCGTATGCTAACACATATATATGTAATCTGAAAAAAAAAATGGTTCTGAAGAACGTAGGGGCAGGGGAGGAATAAAGACGCAGATGTAGAGAATGCGCTTGAGGACGTGGGGAGGGGGAAGGGTAAGCTGGGAGGAAGTGAGAGAGTGGCATGGACATATATACACTACCAAATGTAAAATAGATAGCAAGTGGGAAGCAGCCGCATAGCACAGGGAGATCAGCTCGGTGCTTTGTGACCACCTAGAGGGGTGGGATAGGGAGGGTGGGAGGGAGATGCAAGAAGGAGGGGATATGGGGATATATGTATACGTATAGCTGATTCACTTTGTTATAAAGCAAAGACTAACACAACAATGTTAAGCAATTATACTCCAATAAAGATGTTAAAAAACAAAGCAAAACAAAACAATAAAGCAGAGTGATTGCCTTGTTTGTGAGGACATCTCTTTGGTCACCTAAAAGTGAAATAAATTAGAGGGTGCCATTTCCACTGTTGCTGGCTCACTGCTTAACCTATATCAGAGCTGTGTACACATATCAATCTTAACATGATGTGAGGCTTTCAAAATCAAACCATAAGTCATTTTGAAAAAAGGAATCCAAAAAAAGGAAACAAAGATTTTTGTATAGAAGGTAGCATTCTAAAATTTAATTTTGAAAGAATCTCATTTAGAAATGTGAGATGTAAAATGTGTGACATGAAAGAGCTAGTGGACAACACAAGGTCATGTGAAGGCAAGTATGAGAGAAGTGGATTAAAGAAGTATATCCTGGTATCCCAGTGTGAAAGAGACCACTTACACCATGGCTAGAGAAGCTCCCAGTCTCCCCAAGAAATGTGACTATGCCTGATTAAATGTTAAAGTGTTCCATGTATATATTTGAATCCTCAATTATAAATGGGAAAAATAACCGAGTGAGCAACTGTGAATCATTGATCTTTGCATATGAAGAGTTTTTGCTTGTTTATTTTAGATCAGTAGGGATCCATAAAATGAGAAATTTTTAGGGGAAGAAAATTTTATAAAAGCATTGTAATGAATTGTCAAGGTCCAAATACCCAAATATGGGCATCTTTAGGATGAGATACAAGAAGGGGAAAAACAGCAGAATGGGTAAATGAGAGACACCAGATAAGTCTCACAAAATATAGCTCTGGCTGTAAATATTAAGAGAATTTTGCTATTAGTTTTGAATCAGATTCTAAAAGAAACCAAGGTTAATTGATTAGATTACTAGAAAGTTGACAACTTTGAGAGCAAAGTCCAGTTTTAAAACATAAACAAACTTCAGCCATATGTTTCCTGTGTAGACAAGAAAGGGGAAGCAGAGATGAGACAAGTGGGATTGTAGCTAAATCTGTTCCAAATTTTCCATTTATTCAATTTGCCTCTACAAATAAATGCATAGCAATTAGACTGACCTAGTGTATTCTTTACAAAGGCTCTGGGTTTGTTTTTATTTTTTGTTTTGTGTTTAACTTTAGTCATTTCTTTTAATACCAAACATTCAGGTGTTCATTTGAATAACAAAACTGTCACAGATGTCGTATGCACCCCATCTATATCCCCTTATCATTATCAATTTGATGTAAAATCACCTGACTTCCAACTGCCAGAATCTGTATTCTTTTACTGAGATCTTTGTCTGGCTAGTGAGCAAGATTCACACCCTAAGCACGAGACCATCTGTGCTGAGGAATTGGGAGCAGTGATTAACCGATATCTAAAGGGAGGTGATGAAACGATACACCCATCTCCTTGGTCCTTGGAGGCATGACCTTCGCACTGGCTCCTAGGGTTTCCGCAGCAGAATTAACTTCAGTGATTCACAGTGGTAGCTGGCTTGATAAAGTGCCTTCCCTCTGTTTTCTCATTACCCACCCTCTACAAACAGTTTCCTTCACCTTTCACATAAACTAGTTGTTAGAGACCCTGGCCTCAAGATATACCTGGGGAACCCAAACCAAGGCAAAAATCAACAAAGCAAGTCATTTTATATAATGTAAATACTATATCTCAGTTAAATCTTCACACTACAAGAATGTTAGGACAAAAATAACCTGTTTGATGATTAATTGGATCTCTGAACTCTCTGGATAGAGAGAGAGCGAGCCTGAGCCCTTGGGTATTTTAGTGGATATGAGAAATAATACTCATTCTGGTGCAGCCATTTTCAAGAAGCAAGGGAGGCTGTGAGCAGCAACGTATGGTAGAAGTTGTGATATTGGCACATGTACTGAGCCATCACTCTGGCCTCCTCTCCATATGCACTGCACAGCTGGCCAGGCTGCTGGAGGAGCCTTCTGTAGCAGAAGCCTGCTGGGCTTGAGATAAAACACACCTGCTCCTCACTGTTTCCTTCTGGGACCTTCTATGCTAAATGGGATGATCTCTTTTTCAATAAACACTGGGCTGTTATGGGCATCCAGCAGGCAGTGGGCGCCAGGACTGAAAAAAATGGCAGGATCTGCAGAGGGAAATTGATAGGACATTGTTCTAGGTAAAAAGAGAGTTGTATCTGCCAATTTATATTGGTCTCATACCCACTAGCATTACTGAGACATCCACAATCCTTAAAAGACTTACAGGAGAAAAATAAGCTCCATTCTCAAAGGACCAGAGATTTTCATTTGGTTCCAGTGGTCCACTGCCAGTTACATGGCTTGATATTGGGATCCTTCAAGCAAAAATGTAAGGAAGACCTACTGGAAAATTTAATTGCTCTGTAAGTTGATCACCAGTGTCCTTAAAATTCAGTATACACTTAAGCAGTATTTTTACCTATGAAAAATTAAAATAATCCAGCCAACAGTACTCTGTGGTTCAAATTATCCCAGATTTTTTTTTTTCTTGTGCATTTTCTGTTTATAGACTCAAGGATCAGAAATTACTACACAAAAAAGCTGGATGGCTCTTGAATAAATATGTAAGTTTTGCCTGATATAAACATTTCTAATAAATGCATTGTTTCATGGTGTCTCAGAAGCTGTTACTGAGAGTCCCAGACTCTTATAAACCAGAGCAATCTGAAATTTAGGAGAGAGGACAGAGACCACATCCCTAAAATAGCTTTGGGCTGGAGAGACCGTCCCCCTAGTTCACTTTCTCTGCTAGAGCCTCTTTCCAAAGGCTAGCTCACTGCCCCTATACTAGTAGAGACAACAGAACTCTTGCACGATCATTCTGATACGTGCAATGCAGGATTTGGGATATACAGAAACACTGAACTTGAGTTTTTTCAATCTCCTATAGCTAGCTATTCTTTACTCCCAGGTATCCTGATTTTCATTTGACTCACAAGCCTGGTTTACAAGAAGGCCACGTTTGGATAGAACAGAGCTGCGGTTCCCACACATTAGAAAACCAAATACAGGGAGGAGAGAGGCTTTCACAGTTCTCTTTAGGATCCTATGTTAGTCTTCAAGAAGTCATTACATGACAATGTTTCCTCCCCCTCATATTGAAAAGTGAAGAGCAATTTGCTAAATTCAGACCAAGGGAGAAGTGAAAAATTGTGTGACAATTAATAATAAGGTTAAGGAGCTCTAACCATTAGGAAATTATAGAGCTTTTGGTAAATTATGCCAACTTTGTGTTTGCCACTACTTTACTATAGCTCCTTCCGTTGATAACTTCAATCAGGGGTTGTTTATAAATGTCTGTGTGCATCCTTTTGAGATAAAGAAACTCATGAAAGGATAGCTCAATTTCTCTCAGCAATATTCAGTAAAAATATAATGCAAGGCACATATGTGATTTCAGATGTTCTAGTTGCCACTTTAAATTTTTTAAAAAAGTAAAGTTAATTTGAATGATATATTTACCCCAATGCATCCACAATTGTTTTTCAAGATTTAATCAATATAAAAATTATTGAGATATTTTACATTATTTTTTGTGCTCAACTTTTGAAATCTGGTGTGTAACTTACAATTACAGCACATCCCAGCTTGGACTGGCCACATTTCAAGGGCTCAGTAGTCACATGGGACTAGTGGCTATCATGTTGGACAGCAGGTCTACCTGGTAACGAGATACAAAATCCAAGAATGAAAAGTGCTGCTACTTTCAAGCCCAGTAAGACACTCAATTGCTCTGATGGCATTTTTGGGAAAGAAGGAAACTTATATAATACAGTGATGAAAACTCACAGCAGATAATGCCTTTTTCCAAAATAAATAGCTCACATTTAAGAATTAGGTCTACTGCTCAGCACTGTATATCTTGGAATCATCTCAACTTATTCCTTGTTATCTGCAGAAGGATACGGTGACTTTTATTGCTTCTAGGACATGATTTGTTTGGCATTTGAAAAGTAAACAATGACAAAAAATATAGAAGGTAAAAATATCAAGGGATTTTTTCATTGTACATTTGGGAGTTTTTTGAATAAGAACAGAGTAAGTTCTTTTTTTTCCCCTCCATACCAGAATCAGTTTGTTACGATAGCATCATGACTACAAAGAATGCTACAAAATTATTTAACAGGGCATCTTCTCCCCTAACAAATTGCCTTTATAATCAGTGGAAAAAGAAAATAGAAGTCATTTTAATGGCACCATTTTTGTTGGTGTTGTTTTTCTACTCACTGCCCACCACAAAGAATGAAGAAGAAGTGCGTTGGCTTCAATTTGGATGCCCTGGGCATGAAACTGTCCTGCTTTGTATCCTGGAAAGAGAGCATTCCTAGTTAATCTGGTATAGCCATGAAGCACCAACAAAACATTTGAAACTAGAATGCTAGTTTCCATAATGCTTATAGAGATATAAAACATTTTGTCAGGATATTAATACCATTTATATATTTCTGACTATTTGCAGCAAAGATGTGAAGCTAATATAAGTTATTATGATTTTTTTCCATTTTCTTATTGGAGTAATCTAGTGTTTCTTTCTAACCCCTTGACTTCCTTCTTCATATTCCTTCAGGGTTTTGCTCAACAAAACAAAGTGTATTATCCTCTCCAGGAATGTTCCCACCACCTTTGTTTCAATGGAAACTATAATTGGGGCTTTCAATTTGTGAATATTTACTTCTTAGCTCAACAGGACCTGTAAGAGTCAATCGATAAAATCTCAACTACAGAAAACCAGGTTATGGTGACAAATATTCTATATTAAGAAATATCAATTTTTCACAAATTGTATATAATATTCCTTGCTAAGCATGAAGTCAAATGCCAAGAGGACTTATAGTAACTCATGAAAAGTAAAAAGTATAAAAAGGAAAAAAAGTTTTTATAAGAACTCTAGGAAAATTGCAAGTTCTATTTATAACTGGATCATAATACATTTAAAATGAAGTTAATTCTGGATTTTTTCCTAATTTTACCAATAGACATGAGATTTTAAGTTAGGTATAAAGCAGATTCAGAAATCCTTCCCCAGCCATGGGATCTCCCTCTACAAACTTCTGGAATGTGTGTCGTTATTGGAAGAATTTCAAATTCAGAATAAATGAAGTCACATGACCTAGGAATTTTTAGGACTATGATGTGGTAGAAAAGAAATGGGAAGGAATGTTAAAAGTTGATGAGGAGGAGACATTATTTCAAAATTCCTTTAAATCATTTTTTAAAGCCAGAGAATAGTTTAACCAAACCTAATATTGACCTTTAGTTAGTAGAAAGAGTTTGGAAATATGTGTACTTTTGGGAATGTTCTAAATTACAATAGGTATTAGGAAAATATTTTGCTATAAATAAAAAAGGAATTTCATATTGGATGAAGACCCACACCTGGAAACATAACCACTGAAAGTACATATTATGTAAAGAAAAAATATCCACTTGAAACCAGCAGTGATGAGAACGTATGAGTGAAAAAGAGGAACTGACCAGAGTCATACATTTTTAAGTGTAATATTCATAATATTTATATAATCCATTTATATATATATATATATATATATTTTTTTTTTTTTTTTTTTCTGGCCAGGCCAGGTCTTTATCTGAATTTGGGCATGATACAGATGAAGAGGATGATGCTAATGAAGATGAAGCAGATGATAATAAAAGCATGGCCCAGAGCAGCCAGTTGACTGACTTGTGTGTGTGCTACTCCAACTGCACAGATTCTGTCTTCAGCTTCTCCAGGTTCTGGTCGGCCATCTTGAGTGATGGATTTTATATATATATGGATATATACACATATATAATACTTTTTGGTGCAAGTGTGTGTGTGTGTGTGTGTGTGTGGTTTTCAATAGGTTAACATGAAATCTGTTTCTTAAGATGTATTTTCCTGCAAGATCTTATGTTTTTCAAAATGATTTTTCCTACCCTGGACAGTTTTAGTTGCTTCAACAACTTGGCTTTGCAGTGATTACTTATGCATATTTTGTACCATATTTTCCAGTTGTCATCATTATAATATAGGCAATACATTTTGTTAGAAAAAAATCTGGCCCCAAGACATTATATTCACAAGAGAGTTCCAAAGTTCCTGCCAAGGCACATTTTCTTTCCCTAATATGGTGCATTTCATACCCTCATATTAACCATACCTAAAAATCAACATTCAGTCTCCATTATTTTTGCACAGATATTCCAAATACGTTTCTATTTAAATGTGTCTCACAGCTAATTCCTGTTTCCTAGAAGTTCTGTTTGACTCTGTAGGACTTGGATGTTTAAACGGCCTCACTTTTATGCCATTGCTACCCAATAATTCACCACTAAGAGGCTAGTATTTGATTCAGTTTTCAAACAGTTCCATATTAGTGGGACTAGAGAAAGATATGTAAATGCCTTATAAAACAGAAATACTTTAAAAAAAAAATACAAACAAGCAACTCTGTTCAGAGGGTATATTTCTGTTCATTAATTGAATTAATTAATTAGTTAACTCAATATTCAATTACTGAAAATAACTTAATTATCCTGAAGCTACTATAGACAGGATAATGAGCTAGTAATTTGATGTGTGGGTAGGGGGGATATAAAAATGAGTGTGTCTGTGATATCAAGGAAAGTTTAAGCTATTCATAAAGACAAGCTATACATAAATAACTACAGTACAAGAAAGAAACATATTAGTACCATGAGAATGGATGGAAGGATTTCGTACTCAGATGAGAGAGAACATACTCAACTGTCATGATTGGAGAAGATTTCCTGCAGTAAGTGACATATTAGAAAGAGATAAAAGAGGAATACGATTTAAACAGAGAGTGCCACAGCTAATAAGAATAAGAACAAGAGTTCAGATTTGGAAAAGCCCATGCACGTTGTATGCGGAGAATAATGCCCACAGTGAGGAGAGCAGAGGGTCCCTGCAGTAGGGTGGTAAACAATTTTGTGAAGGGCCCAGGAGTTAGTCCTTGGTGGAGGTAGACCATTCAGAAAGTTTGAGCAGAGAAATCACCTTACAAAACAGTGTTCTTGGAGGGGCACATACTGTCTGATTACAGGGAAAAGATGGGTGGCAGAGCCTTCTAGGGTAAGGCAAACCCTGTGAAGGATGCAAAATATATTATGAAAAGCAATCAACAAAGTGTTTGCCATGAAAGAGCGGGAAAAATCAAATGCCCACTCCGAGAGGCTGGTGAAATCATTAAAAGGGGAATGAGAGGCTGAGGGAAGAGCTGCTATGTGAGGAAAGACAATCTAATGATAAAGTATAGACTGAGTGCAGGTGTGCAGCTGTTCCCTGGACCAGAAAAATGAAGATTAGCGCACCAGATGATCTGGGTCATTCCAGATGCAAATATTTATTTATTTAAGCATGAAATTTTGTAGGTAAATATTCACTGATGTTGAAGCAATTCCTGAAGATTAAGATGGTTGGCCAGAAGAAGTATGATAAATACAAAAATATGGGACATCCAGGGGCACAAATCCTATCTGTGCTCTGGCTGGTTAAGTGCATAAAAGCAAAACGGGGCAAAGAAATGGAATGTGTTAAAAATCAGAATGGGTTTCAATTCTTTTAAAGTTCACACTAATTTCCTTATACTTTACTTGCATCTAGTCCTGGGATCCTGCAGATCTTTGGTGAATATTCATCAAAATGTGATGTTCTGTCACATATAGCATTGAGATCAAGATTGAGAACACAGAGAAAGAGCTGAACATGGTAAAGATGAAATACTCAAGGGATCAGATAAGTATCAGAGGTAAAGCAAGTCATGGAAAAGATTCAAGGAGGCAAGCCATAGTTAGAGAGGATGATGGGCAAGGATCAGAGAACGCAGTGGTCCAGAATTCATCTGAGAACAAAATTCTGAGGTTCACAGATTCTGGAGTACAGAGGAAAGGTGTGATGTTCAAAGACCAGGGAAAGAGGCATGTACCAAAGGACAGAGCAAACCAGCAAGAGGCACCTGAAATGAGGTAGTAACTTAATGCCCAGGCAATGTCTGGCTGGTATGAATTTTACATGCATAAAGTAATACTGAAATGTCACTGTAGGGTTTAATTTATTTGCTCAGGTTTTATTTTCTTATTGTTTTGTAGCAGCTGTTAAAAATTCTTACAGAATCTCTGTATTCCATTGACACTAAACCTTGGCTACTTATTTGAATGACCTGAAGAGCTTTAAAATGTACTGATGACTGGGCCCCTTCCCTAAGATTCCAGTTTAACTCTCCTGGGTGTAGTCTGGGCATCTGGAGTTTTGGAAACTTCTCAGCAGATTCCACTAGCATCAGTGGAGAGCTCCTGCCTATGTAAAACTGACCACAGCCGTGCTGCTCACGGGGGAGGGGAGTAGAACTGTGGCCACTGCTTATCTCCTCCCAAATCCAATCTAGCTTGTGAAGCAGAGTCCCCGGGGGATGTTTAAAAATACAGAAGCCTGGTCCCACTCCAAATCTATTGATTATGCATCTGAGTGTTGAAGGTAGGGCAGAGCATGAATGATTCTGATACACAAATCCTGTTTAAAATCCTCTGCCATACCTCCCCTTAAACCATACTTATTTTTTTAATTTAGAAAACATCTATTTAAAACTTTTATTTAAAAGGACACTTTACATCACATTCTTAAATGGAAATCAAAATCACTTGTCATACACGATAAAAAATAATGTAAATAAAACAATGTTATTGAATTATACTGGAAACTGTTGCCTGTGAAAACTTTGAGTCCTGCACTTGTTTTTTGTTTTTTTTTAATTGAAGTGTAGTTGATTTACAACGTTGTGTTTGTGTCAGGTATAGAGCAAAGTGATTCAGATATATATCTATAGATATATAGATATATATGTTTTTTTTCAGATTCTTTTCCATTACAGGTTATTGCCAGATATTGAATATAGTTCCCTGTGCTATACAGTAGATTCTTGATGTTTATTTTATATACAGTACTGTATATCTGTTAATCTCAAACTCCTAATTTATCCCTCGCCCCTTCTCCTTTGGTAACCGTAAGTTTGTTTTCTATATCTGTGAGTCTATTTCTGTTTTAAAACATACTTTTTAAACCACCGCCACAAATAAAGATTTTGACTTCTGCTGAGTTTCCAAGCTTCTTCTGAAAGATAATACTTTCACCTGCTTAGTTCTGATGATTCAGTGCTATTTGTTTCTAGCTCTATATTAGATAATACCTCTAATTACCATTAATGAAGAGTTATGTGGCAAGATATCGCTAGTCCCTGAAGATACCAAAAGAGTCAAGCCTTGGTCCTTATCCTTAATGATCCACCACCTAGTGGAGGAAGAACAAGTAAATATTTATGACATAGTGTGTAAGGGCTCTAAAAAACCTGGGAGGAGCATGGAGGATGGGTACAGGTAAGGAGAAGGTCACCAACACTGCCCAAGGAGTCCAGGTGGAAAAGCTTCCTTGATGGGACACATCAGGAGGAAACTCTGGGTGGCTAGAGACAGAAAAGTAGTGTGTTAGAGAAGTAGGAAAAGAGCCCAATAAGCTAGGAAGTAGAAAACACTTTAACTCATGCAAATTTCAATATTTAATCAAGACACAAACTGCTGTCTCTGGGGGCTTCGTGATGCCTCTCAGCTTCCTCTTCTCCTTTGGAGTTCTGACTAATGGAATATATGCATGGAGCTCTATTAGTTTGGCACAGGACACATAAAAGGATTTAAGAAGCAAGTCGGTGCCTTTTAGGACCAGCATCTCTGCTTCCTAGAAGAGGACCTAATTAATTTTAATCTCTGGTCAAACATGATGGCTAATCCTCCCTCTTTGGGAAATGGATTGAAAGTGGGTGACGGGGCCCAGGAGAGGGGGCAGAGCAGAGATTTCTCTCCCAGTCCTCCTGTGACAAAGACCATGAGCTGCTTATTAATATTCATTCTCTCTTTCTTCCTTAGTAGCATAACCAACCCATATTTTGTTCAGACTGACAATGTGTCCAGTTTAGAAGCAACACTTACCAGTCTTACTTGAGGCATTGATATCTATGGGACAGACTTCTGTCTTGTGTGGTGTTACTGGAGGTTGCTGGGTAGAGCTTGTGGAAATTTTCCCTACAAGAGTGGCATACTCTAAGGATGTACTAACCTTTATAGTTGGCCTTGTTGCTTCCACGAACCTGGAACTCAGATGTGATGGCTGCAGGCACAGAACCATCATATAAGAACAAATATGAAGGTTAGTAGCCTGAGTCATGCATAGCAACATGAAGTATGATGCCAGTATTGAATAGTCTATCTTGAGACTTACCCTCACTAGAGGGAAATATAAATTCCCTAATTTGTTTAAGCCACTTTTTTGGGGGAAGAAGTGGTGGTGTCTCTGTTACTTGTAGGAGAATTATAATTCCTAACGGATACTCTTTTCCACAGGAGAAGAAATGACAAAAGTAAGTCCCCTTTTCCATCCATAAGGCAAGATTGAAAAGTTTGGTATGAAGGTACAAATGCTTTTCTTCCTACTTAAGGATAGCATGTAAAATTTATTGCCTTATAAATTTGTGTGCTACACCAAACTCCAGACCAAACAATACCTGAAAAAGCACTCTTTTTTTTTTTTGGCCTTGCCCTGCAGCATGCGTGATCTTAGTTCCCCAACCAGGGATCGAACCCGTGCCCCCTGCAGTGGAAGTGTGGAGTCTTAACCACCAGACCTTCAGGGAAGTCCCTGGAAAAAGCACTCTTTATAACCTAAAGGAAGAAATGACATTACAAGATCCTCAAAAATCTGAATTAATTCTCGAAACAAGAGAAGAATGTCATTCTTAAATAATGCTGATAAGACTAGCTTACCATTTCATGTTAAGTCAACTCCTAAAATTATTTTGGAGAAAACTTTTTCCAGGTTTTCTCAATTATTATGTGAACAGTTTGCAAAAGGTTGCCTCAGGCAGTGTTCATGAGAAGATGTGTCAGTCCCTTAAATGGAAGTGACAGCTGCTGGATAATTTTGGAGTTCTGGCTTTTGCCTCTGTCCACTCACTGTGACAAAGTCGTGATGAGTCACCTTATTCTATGAGCATAGACGCATCCCTTATGAGGAAGAATGAGAAAATTACCAACACTACTTCTCTTTTAAAATTGACTGAGCAATTGTAAGAAATCTGCACAATTACCCTCACAAGTTTTTAAGGAGCTGTTCATCATTGTGGACATCTCAGGCTTTCTACGGTTCTGGTTTAAAGTGAATGACGATCCTCAAGCTCTAATGATCAACTTTACAATAATGTTTTGCACAGTGATTTAGGGATGCAACATTAGGCACTGAGCTGGCATTAGTCAATGGTAACAATATCCCACCATAGAGACCGAATGATCAAGGAAAACATCAACAAAAAGCAATTTTTATTAACGAGGAAAAGAAATGATAAAGAAGTGTTGGGGGGCGGGAGGTGGTGGTGGGATGAACTGGGAGATTGGGATTGACATGTATACACCAATATGTATAAAATGGATAACTAATAAGCACCTGCTGTATAAAAAAATAAAATAAAATAAAATTCAAATATAAAAAGAAAGAAGTGTTGTTTTCCCCATTGCTTCTTTTAATAAAGAATTCTATTTTATAATGTCTCTGATGTTCTGGTATAGCTCTCAGTCCCAAGAATACCTGGAGCTTGTGGACACAAGGGTTTAGAGTTCTTAAATCAAAATAGTGGGTGTATATAGTGGGTTTGTAGTTCAGCTGTGAGATCCCAACCTCAGACCTGACAATTTTCAAAAATGCTTTTGCTAGAAGCAGTTGTGTAAACTTGGGGCGGCAGCCAAAACCGAATTTTTTTTTTAATTTAGTGAAAAGTTAGTTTGCATCTCTCTCTCTATACTTAAGGGCTGACATTTTCCAGATTATTTTTGTCTTTAAAGACGATAGCAATTAGAATATACTACTGAGCCCATATCCTTACTAAGTCTCCTGAGAAGTAAATTGAAGAATTTCACAACCACCTCCATGATATTTTGGATGAAGGTAGAAGTAGACTTAATATTTCTGGTGTTTTAACTGGGAAAACCACTGGATACATTTTATTACTCATAAACTCAGCATGGCTGGGGACAGGAGAATGACTAGGGGTGCCAAGACTGGTTTTCCACACTCTACTCATTTGATAGGGTTATGTGGCCTTAGTTTCACACATTGTAACCATTAGGAGTATCAACAAAGCAGAAAACTCCAATCTTGTTCTGCCAGCCCTATTTACTCAAATATCAGTTCTCCTCCATCAACAGGCACATTTGTGTTTCTATTTTTACCAAAGCTGAGTACAACGAAAACTCTTCTCTCCTTTTGCCACTCGCTTTATATACATCTCTTTCCGTCTTATTATGACCGACTTTAGCTGGAGACTGTGCAATGCAGAGCCAGCACCAGGGATCAGGAAAATGCCAGTGTGCCAGAGATAGGTGGCTTGCACTAAGCCCATTTCCCAGACTCCTTTGCAGTTAGACATGTCATACACACCCTTCCCTTTCCACCAGCTGGATGCAGGTGGGTTTGGTAACCTTGGAGGTCATGTTTTAAAAGATGATGAAGACCTGAGACAGAAGAAAACTGAGTCTCTAAATTATCAACTGGAGGAAACCTGCCTGCCAATTAATATGCCCAAGAAATGAACTGTCATGTTTGAGCCTTGATATTTTGGGGGATTTGATTGTGACACCAGCTAAAATTACTTTAACTAAGTAAGCAGAAAAAGAATCATTAGTATTCTGTTATCTCAGTGATATCCTCTTCATTTTGAAGGTCTCTTTAGGGAACCTGTCTCTTCCTTTCTTAGTTATTTATATGAAATCAGCCCCCACCCTTGTCTGCCTATGATCAAGATTTACACACCTCTTCCAATAACCCCAAACTATTTCCTCTCTCAAAACTGACCTATTCCTACCTCATGTCTTCATGGACTTTTTTTTTTTTTTTGGAAAAATAACTAACCCACTCAAGGGTGTAAATACCTAAATGTGATTGAAAACATTGTCCCTCAAGTGCTAACACCTTTACATTTTTGAAGCTTCAACCCACTAATTTAAATTAATGACTAATATTAGAAACATAAATCAAGTGACCAACTTTTGGAAGCCATCCTAGTTTAGGAAGATCTTTGGTCCTTTCAATCCACATCTTATAATGTGTTTCTATATATTACTATAATGCACATAGTAATGTGCAAGGTGAGCCCTCAACCTGGCAATCAGTTGGTCGCACCAGGTTAGGGATTATATCCTCACTAGATCAATCATATCCTCACCATTGCCATCCTCCCATTTACTCACCACACCCCCTGACCAGTCATGAAATCTATATTTTCTAGAGATTTTGAAATTGCTATTCTTCCAGTACAACCATGAACTACCAACTTGTTTCCTCCTTCCTCAGATACCCTGATGACCCATGAAGCAGGAAGCCGGGGTGATTTCATTGAGGGCTATGGATGGTTCTTCTGTCAATTTCCCAACTTACGAATCAGTTAGAAAATACTAAAGCCTACATTAGAATAAACTAAAGTATGTGACTTCATGGAGATTTACCAAATAATGCCCTGCCCTTAAACTTGTCTTACTAAAGTGTACTTGATTTATTAGAGAGATATTCAGTTGAGAAAGTCAGGTCCATTAACACAGTAGGTCAAAAGCATTCATGTGCTCTTCTGAAAGTCTGCCCACACAGCTGCATACAGAGTGGCTATCGTGTAGGCGATTTGTTCCACATAGACGGCCGTCTGGATAGTGCAGTCTGAACAAAACAGAATCTATAACCCCAGAAATGCCCAATGGCCTGTATTATTCTGTCTGAATGCCTACATGGGTCTAAAAACCTGGCAATGTATTGGGTTGTTAAATGGATAACAGCTCAGGCTTCACTCTGTCCTTCTTAGAAAATACCTTGTCTGTTTCCCAGCAAGCTTGTGAAAGTACAGGGACTGAGAATGCTTGCAAAAAGGCCTCGTCTTATCAGGACCCCTAATATCTAATTCATTTGTATATGCCCCCCCCCCGTGCATTAGAGCAAATTGCTAAAAATGCCATAAAAAGAGTTATTGTAGGGTTATTGAAGTTCTGATAGGTGATTGATGCCTTAATTAGGCCTGTTAATAGGCTTCATAGTGGTATGTTGTAATAACTAAACAGTCATGTTGGGATTTAGGGTCACTATATTAGTTTGTTGACTGCCACTAAATGAGTTTTCCTTTTCATAACCTAATTATAATTTTATAGCTAACTCATAAACTTAACTCCGCTCAAATACTATTTAAAAGGCTCAGAGAGGTGCTTATTTACCATGCTTTGAGACACTAAGCTCTAAGACGTAAAAATTGAGCTGCAGCTATTACAATTCTCAGTCTTGGTAATAACTCCCCTCTAAATAATGCTCTACATTTCATAAAAAAAGAAAAGGTAAATTACATAACACTAAGGAGAAAGTTGTAAGTATGCACATAGTAATATAAAATTACATTCATTATTTCTATCAATTAAAAGAGAAAATTGATAAGTGCTTTCAGTTCTCAATGTTACTATGAGGTTAAGCCTAATTCCAATAAGTAGTGAGAGATACCAAAAATATATTTGGTTTCAAAGGCTGTATAAGAAAAACAAAACCCTTAATAATTGAAATTTAATATGGGAGAAACTCCTTCACTCTTTTTTTAACCTATACTTATTTTATTATCTTATTTAATTCTGTATTTGACCTACATAGACTTCAACATTTATTACATTATTAACAAAAGAAACATTTTCTGCATATAAAAGAAAAGGAGCCTGCTAAAATTCTGATCCCCCCAATATTATGCATAAATATTCTGATTTTATTTTGTCTTACTCCTAAAAGATGCTTTCAATGTGACCTTCCATATGTTACATCACTTGTACCAAACAGTACCAGTGAACAGGTAGGGATGAGAGACAAAGAAATCCATGCTTAGTTGTGTCAAAGGGCAAATCACTTGTAGACCCAGATGCCTTGATTCTATGCATTAAACTTTTTTGAAATGAATCCTCATAGTATATTGATGAAGTGAGTGAGCTAAATAGGAAGATATAATTAAAAATGAAGTTTTACAAATATGGTCCCTCTGCTATAACAATGGAAGTATGATGAAAATCAGGCCCCACCCAGGGGCCCCTGAGACCTAAGGTCAGTTTGGTAGTGGAATTCCTGGTACTTGTGGAGAACATGGATGCAACTGGAAGACAGCATTCAATGGTGTGATACAGAGGCCGTGTTAACTTAAAATGGTGATGCTGAATCCAAACCAAAGAGCTTAGCGGTCCAGAAAAAAAGTGGAGATAGGGAGGTGTGTAAGGTAGGTTAGAAATGAAGCAAAACAAAAACCAAGAGAAAGAAGTTTCAGAGTAAGTGCATGATGGATGAGAAGGCTCATGAAATAGTACTCCTAAGTTTACAGTAGAGTTTTACATGCCCCCAACACATGCCTGCAACCAGATGGTACAAGAAGAATCCTCAGCGAGAGTATAGACCAAGCTGGTGGTTTCAGGATTGATGATTAGGATACCTCATAACCAGGATGTGCATAAAAAAGTCCCAAGTTGGCAATTAGAGAGGATAGTCACTTGGTCTGATAATTTGACAAAATATACGCTCAGTCTCTGTGTGTAGCACACTATTGTTTGCATACATTTTGCTCATTTTTATCAGCGTTTAATTTAAATCTTTCTGTGTTTAGATATTACAAAAATCTTGTGAACAACCTTGTTTTGGAGAATGACTGCTTAAGAGTTATTCATTTTCAAAATATGATGATTAATTAATGTGTTCCTTCATTCGTCAACAAAGATTTCTGAACACTGTGTGCCAAGCCTGGTAAAACACACGTGATCGCATAATAGAGATGCTGCAATCAAATCCTGAATCCAGCACTTACTTGATGAATGACCTCAGACAATTCTGAACCATTTGGTACCTTAGTTTCCTTATCTTTAAGATAGGAACAATATTAACTTCGCAGGGTTGAATTGAGAATTTGTTAAAAGAAAAAGAAAATGAGCTCATTAGAACACAGCCTGGTGCAGTGTAAAGAATTTGGGGATCATTATTATTATGAAAGAAAATAAGCCACATTTCTTGCCCTCAAAGAAAATATAGTTTAACGTGAAACAAAATAAGTTATATAATAGAGGCACAAAAACATGTTGGGGGGTGTGATATACATAAGTGGTAGTATATGACATTCTAGCTGGTTCAAATTAGTATGAATTCTAACAAATCATTCTCCCTCTCAAGTCAGTCATGGTGATGATAGGCAATGGCTTTGACTTCTATCCCAGCCCAAAGACCTGTGCCAGTGAAAGCATCAAGAATAACACATTAGAGAGGCAGTGAAGTTTAACTTCTAAACCTGGATTCTGATTCAGGAAGCAGATGGTATAGTGGAACGGACATGAACTCAGATATAGATTTCAGTTCTGGCTCTAAAATTATTGCCTGGTCAACCCAGAAAAATCTGATAAACTTTCTATACCTTCTTGCTCAACTTTTGCTGGATATTAGTTATTCCCCACAGGATTTATTAACCTATTATAGATGGTCAGAAAATGGTAGCTGCATTATCTTATCATTATTTAATATAAAAATATACATGACAAATATGAAATTTAAACACTTCATTTCTTTGTTTATAGCCTTCAATATGTTTTTAAGGCCTTTAAGACAAAATCTCAATCCCTAAGCATAATCTTTAAAACCCCTTCTAGACCTACCTCATCCCTCCTCATCTCCAGACTACTTTTATCACTCCCTCCCCACCCCAGAGCCCCTGCCCCATATTCTGCCATTTTGTCACCAAACTTGAAAATCGATACTGGAAAGAGGCAAATGCTGGTAGAAAGGAAAGTTGCTCTTAATCAGAATGCCAGCTATCTGGGGAGATGGCGAACTTAGTGTCCCCAAAAACCGCTTCTGAAGATTCTGCTTGGCCGTGAACGATTTTAAAGGGAAAAAGGGAAGTAATCTCAGTTAATCACTGAGATGGGGGTCAGAGTCTTCCTCACCCCCACTGCGTGCAGGCTTGTCAACTCCTTGCGATCTTTCTTTCATGTTATCTTGTTCACACAGTTTGTTCATGAGATTACTGAAGGGGAAGCTAGGGAAGAGATGTGGTCATCTATTAATTACTTATTCTTCATTTCTACTTCTTTGATCTATGGAAAGAACCAACAGCTTAGACAAGGTATTGTGTGATCAAAAGACTTGAAAGGTGTGCTAGGGCCGGAGATGTGTAGAGCATGTGGTTGCTTCACAACTTGTCAGTTTATGTATCTTCTCAGTTTGAATATCAAAAGAAACTAACTACGCATCATCTTTCAATCCTAGTTTCAAATGCTTGGGAGAAAGAAACTAATTAGCCCAAATGGGTCAGTGGTCTACCTCAATCTGCTGTAATGACAGGATGGCCATGGTCATGGGGGATCCTACACATGGCGGGGTCAATCCTAGTCAAGTCTGGACGCACATTACTCACCTTTCTCAGGGTAGATCCAGGTGGAGCATCTGCCTACCACAAAGAACAGTATTTCTACCCGACATAAACTGGTAGTTTGTATTCTGTAATTACCCTGTATCAGTATATGTTCACCACAGTGAATCAAGTGCAGGGAATGAGAATCACAGACTGTCTGTATGACTTAGCCCTGAAAATTAGAGATAAGAAAGATTCTCTTCCTTTTCTTGGCCAGTGCTTTAGACTAACCCACTATGTCCTAATAAATGACAGTTTTCTAACCAACAATCAAATAGCTACAAAACAAGACATAGTCTCGGTACTCCTTGAATTTTCCATTTGAACAAACATTCTAGAACTCTCCTCAAGACAGTCTCTGTCTTTTTTTTTCCTTAAAGTAACTTTTATTTATCTCTAGCAATATGCGTTTTACTTGTAATCTATGCATTTAATTTTCATAAAAATCTGGGTTATGTATAATTTTATTTCATACCATTTTATATATAAGAAAACAAAAGCACAAAAAGGTTAAGTAATTTATGCAAATCATACAGTTAGTAAAGGACAAGGAGGGTGGTGAGGGGCTAAAATTAAAAATTGAGGCTGGCGTCGGAGCCCAAACTAGCACTACTGTGTATCTTCATCTGCCTTTATTATTCATCTTCAACTTCCAGCTAATTCAATAAGTAAAGTGTCTATATAGAATTCTCTCTAATTGATCTCTTTTAACCAGTTCACTAAGTCAAATGTGCTTTTCATGTCTTAGCAAAACAGAGTGACTAATGTATCTGTGTTTTTCTTCCTACTATTTGATGCATTCCTCTTTATGTCTGTTTGAACTCACAATTATGTAATTTCATTAACTAGGGTATAGACTGATTAAATAAGGTAATTAAAACAGTTATTTCTATAAAAAAGAAAAATATTTTGCCAGAACTTAAGAAAGATGAACTCTCATAATAATAGTATTTTAAAATAGGCTTAGAAAAGATAATATAAAAATTAGGAAAAATGTTAATTCCACAGAATAACATGGTTAAGAGTAATTAACAAAAATCTTTAAATTCTTGCTACATTTTAAATATTTTATACCTGAGAAATGTATATGGTGTATTATTGATATAACTATGCAAAAAAGCTGTTAATTTCAATCCATCGTGAAACGTTTCGAGCCTATATCAGAATTGTCAAATACATATGCAAAGAAAACATTTGAAGGAAGCATATGTCTATTTTTCAATTCTATCTTTTTAGTTATTTTATTTTTTCATGGAAAACCATTTATTGAGCACTAACGATTTGCCTCATGTACATTATATCTTTTATTGTTTAAATGTATTTTTTAAAGCGTACAATTCACTGGATGTCAATTGTCGGTATTCACCACTAAGTCCAAAATATTTTTAACACCCTAAAATGAAATCCTGTACTCATTCACAGCCACTTGCCTTTTCTACCTCACCTAATCCCCAGCAACCACTAATCTAGTTTTTTTTTGTCTCTATAGGTTTGTCTATTCTGGACATATAAATGAAATTATACAATATATAGCCTTTGGTGTCTGACTTCATTAGGTTATAATATTTGCAAGGTTCATCCATGTTGTTCCATGTGTCAGTACTTTACTGATTTATATGGTCATTATATGGTTATATCACATTTATTTATCCATTCACCAGCTGTTGGACATTGAATATGCTTCCACTTTTTTTTTCTTTTGCTGTTATGAATGAGGCTGCTATGAACATTTATGTACAAGATTGTGTGTGAATATATGTTCCACTTATGTTGAGTGTGTACATGGGAGAGAAATTGCTGGGTCATGTGGAATGATGGTTAGTTTCATATGTCTAATTGACTAGACTATAATATCCAATTATTCAATCAAATATTAATACAGGTATTACTGTGGAGGCATTTTGTAGATCTGGTTAGTATCTATAATCAAATGACTTAAGGTAAAGGAGATTATCCATGATAATGTGAGTAGGTCTCATTCAATCAAGCCATAGGAGAAAAATTGAGGTTTCTATAAAAAGAAGAAATTCTGCTTCAAAACAAAAATATCAGCCCCTCCCTGAGAGTTTACAGCCTGCCAGATTGGCCCATTAGTTTTGGATTTGGCAGCCTCCACAATCATGAAGCCAACTTCTTGAAGTAAATAAACCAAACATATATCAAAATGTTTGTGTTTCTCTGGAGAGTACTGACTTATTCAGACTTTGGTACTGAGAGTTGTTTTGAGGAACAAAATCTTTTTTTTTTTTAATTGAAGTATAGTTGATTTACAATGTTGTGTTAATTTCTGCTGTACAGCAAAGTGATTCAGTTATACATATATATATTCTTTTTCATTATCGTTTATCCCAAGATATTGGATATAGTTCCCTGTGCTATACAGGAGGACTTTGTTGTTTTTCCATTCTGTATATAACAGTTTACATCTGCTAATCCCAAACTCCCAATCCTTCCCTCCCCTACCTGCCCTCGCCCTTGGCAACCGCAGGTCTGTTCTCTGTTAGTCCGTTTTGAGGAACAGAATATTAAGGACAAGTTTTCTGCACTGGTTCTGTTTTTTTGGAGTTGATTCTCTAATCTGATTAAATGTCAAGGCACTGATGACTATTTCCAGTGATAAAGAGAGCACTAGCAGTCCACATGGCAATGGAGATGTGCAAAACGACACCATTTCCTACTTCTAATCAAACACTTATAAAAAATAAGTTTCTGGGTGACCATGTATTTTATACTTTAGGGCATTTCTGTAAAACTAATGAGTATAATGATATTGGCTGGTTGCTCCTAACTTCTGGAGAAAGTAGGACATATAAAGATGCTTAGGACTTCACATTCCCAGCTTAAGCTTTGCATAAATGACCTGGAATTTTCTGTCTACCCTGAAAGAATCCATTAAGTCCCACAGCTATAGGGCTGATATTTCTGAAAATCAAACCCAGACTCATTGTATAATTGGTTGAATCACAACACAAATTGAACTCCTAACCTCTCAAGGAGATTTCTGTTAAAGTGAAGGCATTAGTTGGGAAAAAGATGGGATCTTGAAAATTAGAATAAGGACATGTGGTCATATCCCACTGAAACTGGGGACATCAAACCCCTGAATTCCACTGTCTTTTTTGGCTGTAGTCTGGCACGCCTTTCTGAGGAGTTCAGCCTCTTCCTGAGGAGTTTAAACCAGCTTTGCCTGAAGAAACCATAATGACCCCTCTTTTTTTCAAGACCTAAAGCTGGACTCATGTCCCAACAAACCCAGAAGGGTAAGGTCAGTGGTGAACTACAGAGAGATGATCTATACATCCAAAGAGCCATGCAATCAATTTTTCCAAAGTATATGAACAGAAATCTGGGAAATATGTGTAGAAATTAATGTTAAGGGTGCAGAATAATAGCGGTGGAGAAAAAAAAAAGTTGGATTAGGTCAAGTTAATTCATATTGGACCACTAAGCAGAGAATCTGGATTCAATGTTGCAACTCAAGAGGTTAGAAAGTGCTCTAACATGGGTGAAACATGCACCAAGATGTGGTTTACACTAAAAGAAGCTGAAATGCCAAAACAGTCTTGGTATACCATAGAAAAGGGGTCCAAAGGCTTAGGGAGATTAAAATGGTAGAATGGATTTATCATGTAAGACCTGGTCACTAACGCTGGTAGGGTCCAGAAGACACACCTTTCACTATGACTATGAAAAATAAATTTGTAAAGGGTGACCCAGCTTTCTTGAACATCTTTGTGGTTGTTCTTTTCTGTAGGCCAGAAACTAAAGTGGAAACTGTTGCCACTGAACTGGAATTGTTAAATGCAGTAGGGGAATAAGTGTATACCAGGATGGCAGGAGCCAGTGACCACACTTAATTGCCGAAGACAAGGCAGGCATGGTTGCCTTAATAGACAGAAGGTCAAAGCAGTAATTAAAACAGTGTGACTCACAGAGACCTAAGACACTGGCCAGTTGATCATGGTGTTCCTAGAAGAGAATTAAATGTACAATCTACTAAATTCTTACTTGATCTTTATAAGCAGAAGACTTCTAGGTCAAGTGAACAGAGGTTCAACTTGAATCACCAAAATAAAGAGTCATGAACTCTCAATGATTTCCTAGATTGGATCCAGTTTACAGACCTAGACCCCTTGAGTAAAGGAAAGGCTGGACTTGCTTACAGATGGATCTTATTTCCTTAAAATTGATAATTGATAATTTATTATACTGATTGTACTAATAATCTTCCTCTGGGCATTTTCCAAAAGGACCTACAGCCTTTTACTAGGATTACTATTCATGGGCAAAAATAAATTGTCAGACTTGGGATTGCTAGACACTAGCTTTGAACTAACACTTATTCCAAGAGACTATCAGTGCAGAGGTTTGTGGAGGTCAGGTGATCAATGGAGTTTTAGCTCATGTTTACCTTATGGTGGGTCCACTGGGTCCCTGAACTCATTCTCTAGTTATTTTCACAGTCACAGTATGGATACTTGACATAGATGTACTCAGCAACTGGCAGAATCCACTTACATTTGAAATAATTATTGACAGGTAAGAACTTACTATTGCCATTTTGTTAATTGTTTTTTGACTGTTTTGTAATTCCTTTGCTCCCTTCTTTCTCTTTTACTGTTTTCCTTTGTGGATTGATGACTTTTGGAGTGGTATGCTTTGATTCCTTTCTCTTTATCTTTTGTGTATCTACTATAGATTTTTGCTTTGTGGTTATAAGGTTTATAGAAAGTATCTTATAGTCATAACAGTATATTTTAAGCTGATAACAACTTAGCTTCAATTGCATACAAAACCTTTTTGCTTTCCCATCCAACATTTTATGTTTTTGATATCACAACTTATATTTTTATATTGTGTAACCATTAATAAAATATTATATTTATAGTTATTTTTAATCCTTTTGTCTTTCAGCCTTTATACGAGAGTTAAAAGTGATTTCCACACCACCATTACATACATTAGATAATTCTGAATTTGGCTATATATGTACCTTTACCAACGAATATTATACTTTCATATATTTACATGTTACTAATTAGCATGCAATTGTAAGCTTTTTGTAGGTATTCTTTTTCATTTTTAGGACTTTTTCTCTTCAATTCCTTTTTCTGAGAATTTTTATCATAAATCGATGTTGGAGTTTTAAAGCGTTTTCCTCTGTTAATTAACATAATTATAAGATTTTTCTTCTGTAGCTATTTGATATGGTGGATTTATTGTTTGTTTTTCAAATGTTCAACTAGCCTTGAAAACCTGAAATAATTTCACTTGGTCATGGTATTTAATTTTTTTGAATATTTTGGATTTTGCTTGCTAATATATTGTTGAGATATTTTGCATCTAGATTCATGGTAGTTATTGGTCTGTAGTCTATTTGTTGGGGGGTTGACTTCATTTACATTTGGTATCAGGATAATACTAGTTTTATAAAATGAATTGGGCAATGTTCCTTTATCTTCTTTTCTGTAAAAGATTATGTAAAATTTGGTTAATTCTTCTTTACATATTTGGTATAATTTTCAAGTGAAATCATATGTGATTGGAAATTTATGTTTTGGGAGATTTTAAATTATGAATTTAATTTATTTTATGGTTATAGAGCCCTTCAGGTTGTCCATTTAATTTTGTTTGAGTTTTGGTAGTTTGCAGGTTTTGAGGAATAGATCCATTTCTTCTAAGTTGTCAAATTTATGAGTGCTAAGTTGTCTCAAGATATCTTTAAAGGCTGCAGGATCTCTAGTGATATCCTCTATTTCATTTCTGATAATGGCAATTTTTGTCTCTTCTCCTTTTATATTGTCAGTCTTGATGGAGATATGTCTTCTTTCCCGGTTTTCAAGACTGCTATTTTAGGACGGTGTTTGGAAATGTTCACGGGATTAGCACAATATTCTTGTTTCCTCATTTTTCCCGTAAATGTTTTGTATCTTTAGAGCACAAGCAGATAAATTGCATAGTATCTTGGAGCAAAGAATGGAAACAGGAGCTTAGCCTCTGCTAAGTGATGGAAGCATTCAAGGATGCTAATGAGACTGTAGTTAAGAATTTGACAGTATTTGTCCAGACTACATAGAAAGGTGGGTAACTCTAAAAACAAAAGAAAAAAAAAAGGAAAGAGAAAGAGTTAATGTGTCTGCCACATCAAATATCATTTTGGGTGTAGTTAACTGGACTAACTCTGATAGGAATCAGATTGCTAGAGGTCCAGGTGGACATAGGTTGCAAAGAAGTACAGGCAGCAGATTACCACAAGTTGATCCAAAAGTTAGAAATGAGAGCAAGAAGAGAATAATAGAGTAGGGGGGCTACTTATAAGAAAGTGAGTGAATTTTTTTTCAGTATAGTAAAATGTGTGCATATATTCAGAAAATTAAAGGGAATGACAAATTTCCAATGACAGATAATTAAGAGCACTACATATATTTTTGCTTAAAAAGTGGTTTCAGACATCTATTTATACACCCTTTACTTTAATTCAGCTGGTTTTAAATGCTAACATCAAATAAGTGAAGTCAAAATCAAGGTATTTATTTTATCAACCTTTTGAAATTTTTACATGTACAGCTTTGGCAAATGTAACTCCAAACATCCCAACAAGAGCATCATGCTAATGCGGGGACCATTTCCAAGCACTGTCCTACAATAGCAGTCTGGAAAACTGGGAAGCAAGATTCTGTAGTCCCAATGAGGATAATGCTGTTGTCAAAGAGAATAAAAACAAATGATGTACAGGTGGCTTTAGGTCAGACAACCATGTGCTTGCATCTGGGAAGTATTCCAAAGGACAGGTCCTAAAAAGAAACACAGCATTGGCAATGGACAGGGTAATCAGGCAAGCTCTGTGATTCTAGACCACTTACAACTTAAAGCAACTCAAGTGAGAAACTCCAACAAAGAAACTACTGCAATAATAAAGCCATAATTATTAGCATTTAAAAAGAGAACATTAAAATTAAACTCAATTGTACTGTATCCATCCTCTTTAAAAATGGGACACACTGTTTTTAATATACTCAGAGTAAAAAGTCATCCCCAGTATAATAAAAACAAAGTTATACTGGAGATCTGGAGGTCAGTTGAGGTGTGGTAAAGTCATCTTACTTCAATATTTTGATGTTTAAAAAACATGGCTATTTGTTGCCTAAAAATGCACTCAGAGCATTTGGAGAAAGTAATCATATCTAGATTTCTTGGGATGCTTTCTTTCTGTGTTAGTCAGCTCAGGCTGCCATAAGAAAATACCACTGACTAGGTGGCTCACACAACAGATATTTATTTCTCACAGTTCTGGAGGCTGGAAGTCCAAGAACAAGGTGCTGGACAAATAGGTTCCTGGTGAGAGCTCTCTTCCTGGCTTGCAGACGGCCTCTTTCTCACTGTGTCCTCACATGGCAGAGAGAGAGAGAGAAAAAGATTTTTCTTAGAAGGTCACCAATCCTATCGGATTAAGGTCCCACCCTTATGATTTTATTTAACCTTAATTACTTCCCAAAACCCCTATCTCCAAATATAGTCGTATTGGGTGTTAGATCATTGATATACAAATTTGGGGGTGGGGTACACAATTCAGTCTGCTGTACATTCTAATGGTTTATTTGAGTAAAAGTCTTTAGCGTGGCCTGGTATGCATGGGGCCTGGGGCCTGGGGCTTGGGCTGTGTCTCTAATATTTCCGTTCACTCTGTTTAAGCATCCTGACTTCTTGATGTTTCTCAAAATGCTAAATATATTTTCCTCTCTGCCTGCTCACACACTACTTTCTGTGCTTAGCTCATACCCTTCAATCAGATCTCTGCTCAAACATTGCTGCCTTATTTATTTTTTTAGGTACTTATTGCTTACTTTTATCACTGAACATTGTTTTGTTCCCTGTTTATTGTACAGTAAGTACTAAATAAATGCTTGTTGAATGAATAAATAAATCTTGAATCAGATCCAGAAGAAAAGCTTTTGGGAAACAACTCTATTTTGCTTGCATGCCAAGGAAGACCTGAATGTCTAGCTTTCTTCTTGGTTGTTCATATGTAAAAGTCTTATGGACTGAGAGCAGCCTCGTGAGAGAAAGTAAGCCATCTCTCTCACTCTCTGGCCCTCCCAGTCCAGTACCCATTCATAAATATACATATCTAACTCCTTTGATATCCAATGTAATCAATAATTCATGAGAGTACAATTCTTCTTAATTCATATCTCCAGTTTGGGACATGCTTTCCCAAAAGTATTAAGGGATGTCATTACAGAGGAGTCTTTCAAAGGGAGCATCAATAATTACAGTCTCATCTCAGGAAATACAAAGTTCATTTACCAAACAGCTAAAAAAAGAAACATTCAATGATCTTGGTTGGAAAAAGCAAAGTTGACTGTTGTTAGTTTAAGTAAGGAATAATTTTCTGGAAACCTGTTAGTGAAAGTGAATCCACTGATGACCCATCCTAACCTCTTTGGAATGTGTCAACTTTCTTGGTGACAGCAAGGAGCAGTAAGAACAATCAAGGTAGCAGGTTGACATATTTATAGAAACCCCAGGCAATTACACAAACCACTGCCCTAGAGGGATGGCTCCATCTTCACCTAGCTCTAGCATTCTTTCCTGTGCTGCAGTCGTCAGGTATAACACCAGGTCATAGAAATAGTTGACACTACCCTATTTATGTTATCAGAATGCAATAACTATTCTTTTTTTTTTTTTTTTTGTGGCCATGCTGCGTGGCATGCAGAATCTTAATTCCTTCACCAGGGATCGAAACCATGGCCCCTGCAGTGGAAGCGCAGAATCTTAACAATTGCACCTCCAGGGAAGTCCTGCAATAACCATTGTTAATTGTCAAACTCAGCATACTTTCTTTGATTTATAATCAGACACTCATTCTCCTGTCATTTCTTGCTTATCCATTTCTCAAAAAAAAAAAAACCTTTCACAATTCTCTAGACTTCCCTTGGACATGTATGGGCAACCCAACCCAAACATGCTGGTTATTTCAGTTGCATGTGGCATATCTTCTAACAATATATTTGGCATGGAGAGGCAGTTATAAAAATGTACATTTAGAGCATCCTTTTCTAACCTGGCCGAGTTTGAACCCCATTTGAACACAAATGAGCCACCTTGTTTATCTCATATCTGTCAGTCAACTATATAAACTCATTTCTTTTCTTACTAGCCAAAGTAATTTCAACACAGTATTTAAAATCACCCAAAAACTTATGTACATATGACCATCTTGTGTAATGTTGCTAATTTTCAAATAAGTGACATTAACTTTTTAACTTATAAGATGACATTTTTGTTTCACTAAGAATTACCATCAATTTTTACATAATACATTTTTTTTTTACATAATACTATCATTTCTTTAATGACAGGGGGACTAAGCACAGAGAGATTAAGTACCTTGCCCAGGGTCTCAAAGCTGGTTGGGGGTAGAATCAGTATTTGAAACAGATCATACAACCCCAGAAATTCTCCTTTCATCACTATGCCTTTCTGCCTTTCAGTGAAGGCACTGATTGATTGAACAATTTGTCCAATATGTTTTCTTATGCACTTTATTTGATCTTATGAAGGACTTTACAGAATACATGGGAGACAGAGAAAACAGACTTGGGAATACCAGGAATCTAAAATATCCCAGAAGTTTATAAAATTAAGGAAAGGCATAGTCAGGAAGTCACCACTTTGGTGACTTCAATGTTAATCCCAAAGTATTGTAACTTTTTTTCATTCTCAAAAGTGTCCTAGTTTGAATGTTAAATTATATTATCAATGTTGCAATGAGACATCATGTTATTGAACTATTCATTAACTGGGCAAGTTTTACAAGATGAAAGATCTATACATGGGTAAGGAGTGCAGGTAACAACAGTGAGATCATTCATAATATCTAACTGACCTGTTAAACCAAGTGTGAGCATAACTTAAGAATCTGCTCATTCTTTCTTCTGTTTTTCCCTTTGGGGAGAAATAGACGGAGAAACCCTTGGAAATTGAAGTTGAAATTTTACCCGAGACTCTCTGGGGAGAAATTTAGACCCAGTACATCTCTTAGAGTATGAGTGATAAAATGTGTTAACAGAGAAAGGTTTAAATCCATTTCAAATGAAGTAGAAAATTTAATGCAAGGAATCACATGAAGTCTGAAAATGCCCCAGAAAATTGAATAAATAAGAAGAGGTTTACAAATGGCCTTTGCAGTGGTCAAAAACCTGATCTAAGGAAATTGTTTTCTCATCTATATATATGCACATAAAATTATTTCTATAGATGAAGTGGTCCCCAATGTTAGACCAAGCCAAGGAAGTATTTTCTGTGATGCTCCCACACAAATACAAGGAGAGGTAACAGAAGGCCAGCTGGCTGCAGCTTCCCTTTCTGAGCTTAGGTTCAGAATGAAAGAGCTGCTTCCTCAAATCTGTGCCAGGAAACTTCCGTTATTATTTTTAGTTTCACTATTGCTGTCATCATTTCAAAAAGAGTGGTAATTTGAGTTCTGTAGATCTTTGATAACGAAATACCCGTATGAATTGTCTGGGTTCACTGTGAAGAACTCTTTAGCCAGAAGTGAGGTAAAACTAAAGCAAATTAGTTTGACAACAGAAAAATATGTATAATGGAAAAGATAATTATTTCTCTTTTTCTCTTTCTAGTATTCAATTATTTAGAATTGTTACCTTTGGTGTTAAATTTGTGGTTTCTCCATCAAGGCAAGAGATTGTTCTGCATATAAAATAGAAAAAAAAAAAAAAAAATGGCCAGAATCGTAGCTTTCTTAATGTTTTGAATATTCAGGTTTCACTTTACTAAATTAAATACGAGCCATTTTTCTAACAATTTATCTGAAATGCTGTGAGATTGCCTTGATACTGGAAGATAAAAATTATTGTATACCTAGATATATAATACGTATACTTACTGAAGTGTGAAATAATAGGGGTATGTGAATTATGGCAGCTTAGTATGTGAAAGGTCTTTTTTAAGGATGTTATTCCATAATCTTGTGATTTTTGGGGGGATTGGGGGTGTATGAAAATATTATAACATAAATGTAGCAAACATCTCAAAACAATCTTGCCAGGAGACAAGGAGGGGAAGGGAGAGACAGAGACAGGGAGAAAGAAAAAGAGATAGAGACAGAGACAAACAGAGACAGAGAGAGGAAAAAAGGCAAACAAACTCAACATTGAAGTCAAGGATTTTGAAAAGTAAATAATAGTAAAAGTGCAGGGAGAGAGGAAGGATGGAATTAATAAAGGACAAAATAGAGAACACATTGGAAACAAATGTAGTACTAATATGTACACCCAAATGTGATTCATTTCAAAAACAATAAAATCTAGCCTGATCAGGAAAAGATAAGGAAGGAAGCCTTAGACACAAAAGATTAGAGAGGAAATGGGAAAGAACCAAAGAGACAGAAGAAATTAAATGAATTAAATAATTCATCACTTTCTTCAAATCAATTTGAAAGCTGAATATAATAAATGAGGTTCTCGAAAATGCAAATTGCTAAAATGAACTCATGAACTGGCAGGAAACATTAACAAACCAATTGCATGAGTGAAACTAAACATGTTCAAGAAGAAAACAACATCCTCACCATTGCATCTCTAATCTCCTGTAAAAGGCCAAGAACCAGAGGTTATTACAGGTGAGTTTTATCAATATTTCAAGGAATTGATCATGCTGATGCTATTTAAACTTGTCCACAGCACTGAGAGCAAAGGAAAAGTTCAAAACTATTTTTAAAAATCAAACATATCCTTGATATCAAAACCAGACAAGTCGGTACAAAGAAAGAAAACTCATTTAAAAATATTGACTTAAGAGTCTCAAATAAAATAGACTCCAGCAAAAAAAAATAAATTGGGAAATATAGAAAACTGGAGTTTGTTTCGAGAATAAAGACTCATTTAATACTAAAAAATATTTGCTTATAACATAGTATGAAACATATACTAGCATTAAAACATATACAACATAGTATACAATTACTATAAAACATAAATATACAAAAACATATATAACTACTATCAAAACATATGTGAAAGCTAGATTGACGGCCAGAAGATATATGATAAAATGTAAAATATATTTTTGATTAAAATCACCTAACTTTCAATAAAATTGTGATTGCTGGATAATTTTAGTGAAATGTTTAATAGTGGAACATGGAAAAACTTATCATTACATTCAGAAAACATGAAGGATGTGTATTGCTGTCATGACTATTAACATTATACCAGAAATACTAGCCAGAGTAAATATACAAGAGAAACCTATATGTGCATAAAACATCTTTGTTAAGGAAGAAGCAAATTTATCCTTATTTAAAAATGATGAGAACATATAGCTGGTTATTCCACATATTTAAATTGAAAATCTATTAAAAACTCTAAATAAATTCATCAGGGGGAGAGGACCTTCAAGATGGCAGAGGAGCAGGATGTGGAGATCACCTTCCTCCCCACAAATACATCAAAAATACATCTACATGTGGAACAACTCCTACAGAACATGTACTGAACACTGGCAGAAGACCTCAGACTTCCCAAAAGGAAAGAAAATCCCCAGGAACTTCGCCGTGTGGCTGACAGGTGTTGGTGTTCTGGCCGGGTGTCAGGACTGAGTCTCAGAGGTGGAAGAGCCGAGCTCAGGACATTGGAACACCAGAGACCTCCCGGTCCCGTGTAATATCAATTGGCAAGAGCTCTCCCAGAGATCTCTATCTCAACGTTAAGACCCAGCTCCACTCAATGACCAGCAAGCTCCAGTGCTGGACACCGCATGTCAAACAACTAGCAAGAGAGGAAGACAACCCCACCCATTGGCAGAGAGGCTGCCTAAAATCATAATAAGTTCACAGAAACCCCCAAAAACACCACCGGAGGTGGTCCTGCCCACCAGAAAGACAAGATCCAGTCTTATCCACCAGAACACAGGCACCAGTCCCCTCCACCAGGAAGCCTACACAACCCACTGAACCAACCTTACCCACTGGAGGCAGACACCAAAAACAACAGGAACTACCAATGGGCAGCCTGCAAAAAGGAGACCCCAAACACAGTAAGTTAAACAAAATGAAACGACAGAGAAATATGCAGCAGATGAAGGAGTAAAGTAAAAACCCACCAGACCAAACAAGTGAAGAGGAAATAGGCAGTCTACCTGAAAAAGAATTCAGAGTAAGGATAGTAAAAATGATCCAAAATCTTGGAAATAGAATGGAGAAAATACAAGAAACGTTTAACAAGGACCTAGAAGAACTAAAGAGCAAACAAACAGTGATGCACAACACAATACATGAAATTAAAAATTCTCTAGAAGGAATCAATAGCAGAATAACTGAGGCAGAAGAACAGATATGTGACCTGGAAGATAAAATAGTGTACATACGAATAAATATTTTTCTTCTTAATTTGTCCTTTGTAAGTTTAATTTATAGGTTCCAGGTACAGAATATAGGAGAGTAGAGGAAAAGGTTTTTTCCTCCCTGATACACTCAAGACACAAGGCCAGCCTGGGTTCAAGAGTTTGGAAAAATAGATTCCACCTCTTGATGGGAGAAGCTACAAAGAATTTGTGACCACTTTTAATTTACCATATTTACAAAGGGAGATAAAATAAGATACCTAAATAACCTTGTTCTTAGTCAATAAGAATAAATGTTATGAACATTTAAGTTCCTTCAAAATTAATCTATAATTTAATGGGAGTAATAAAATACTGGCAGATTATTTCGTTTCTTTGACACTTACTGTTAAACCTCATATATAAAAATATGTAAAGTAGGCATAAATAGTAATGATAAAAATAATGATGATGATAAATCATGATAAAATCAATAATAAACTTAATAATAAAATTTCTACAGATATTAAAACATATTGCAAAAACACAGAGATAGAAACTTTTGATGTTGCCACAGAAGTAAGCAGATAGATAAATGAAATGGGTTGAAGATTTCATAAAATATATTAAACATAGAATAAAGTTATCATTTAAAAACAATGAGAAATCCATGAAGTAGCCATTAAAGAGTGATTGAAAAACTGATAATCCAAGTAAAAATAAAACAAATCTAGATCACTACATTTTTTAAAAAAATTATTGACTTATTTATATTTGGCTGCGTTGGGTCTTCGTTGTTACACATGGGCTTTCTCTAGTTACGGACAGCGTGGGCTACTCTTTGTTGTGGTGCGCAGGCTTCTCATTGTGGTGGCTTCTCTTGTTGTGGAGCACAGGCTCTAGGCATGTGGGCTTCAGTAGTTGTGGCATGTGGGCTCAGTAGTTGTGGCTCACAGGGCTCTAGAGTGCAGGCTCAGTAGTTGTGGTGCACGGGCTTCATTGCTTCACAGCATGTGGGATCTTCCTGACCAGGGCTCGAACCCGTGTCCCCTGCGTTGGCAGGTGGATTCTTAACCACTGCACCACCAGGGAAGTCCCAAGATTGCTACATTTTTTATACCACACTTCCCTCCAAACAAAGTTAGAAGCCAATTTAGAGTTGTTATTTTTTTTTTTTTTAAACAACCTTGGAGAAGAAACATTTTGCTAAATAAAAAAGAAGAATCCAGAATTCACAAAATATATTTTATAAATTTGATTGTATAAAATTAAAAATGTATGCATGAGAAAGGAATATCAGAAATCAAAATACTAAAGATAAACTGAGAAATACATAATAAGCAATTAAGGATCAATAAAAAAGATATGATAAACCCAGTAGGAAATAAAATAGGCAAAGGATATGAATAGGGAATGTGATGGTTAATTTTATCTGTCAACTTGATTGGCCTAAGGAATGCCCAGATAACTGGTAAAATATTATTTCTGGATTTGTCTGTGTGGGTGTTTCTGGAAGAGATTAGCCTTTGATTAAATAGACCAAAGAAAGAGATCTGTCTTCACCAGTGTGGGCATCATCCAATCCATTGGGGGTGAAATGGAGCAAAAAGGCAAAGGAAGGGCAAATTCTCTCCTTAAGCTGGGAGATTCATCTTCTTCTGCCCATGGACATCAGAGCTTCTGGTTCTCCAGCCTTTCAACTCAGGGACTTACCTAGTGGCCCTCTGGTTCTCAGGCCTTCGGAATAAGATTGAATCATAACACTGGCTTTCCTGGTTCTCTAACTTGCAGACAGCAGATTGTGGGACTTCTCAGCCTCCATGATCACTTGAGCCAATTCCAGTAATAAATATCTTCCCTCTTTCTCTCTCTCTCTCTCTCTCTCTCTATATATATATATTTATATACCTTATTGGTTCTGTTTCTCTGGAGAAAGCTGACTAATATAGGGAGTTATAAAAACTAAAGGTCAAATGTGGCATAAATATATGAAACTATTCACTCATAATTAGAAAAAACTGACTCATAAAATAAAGGAAATTATGAACTCATATCACATTATATTAACAAAAGTAAACTAAAAATAATGATATGTGATATTGCTGAGCTTACGAAGGAAAAAACTAAGTTTTATTAACTGTTAGTAGGAGGACAGATTAGTGAAAGCAATTTGGAGAACAATTTTGCAATATCTAACATAAAATGTAAATAACCATGCGCTTTGATCCAGTTTAGTTCAAAGTTTTTGACTTCCAACTTAAACAGAATTTAGCAAAAAGAGGGAACTATTAACTCTGGTTCTGAAAAATGTCTTGGAGATAGACTAGTTTGATATGGGGCCCAATTAGCTCTGCTTATCTTTTTTGATCTCTCAGATAGACTTTTGCCACGAGAGAACGTTCATTGCAGCATTGCATTGTAATAACAAAATCTAGTCCTGTGTGTGTGTGTGTGTGTGTGTGTGTGTGCGTGTGTGTGTGTATCCCCATTAATAAGAGCTAGGCTAAACAAGATATGGTAAATGCATAAAATAGAATAATTTAAAAAGGTAAAGAAAAGAAATTAAGTTGATACACTGTGCCAAAATGGAAAGTTTCACCAAGGTGGTTGTTTGAAAAAAAAAATTTAGTACCATGTCTACAATTGGCTTCCATTTGTTATTATTTTTAAAAAGTAAATAGATATATTTATACAAAGAAAATTTTTGGCAAGATAGGCAACTCCTAAGAGTACAATTTCTTAAGAGTTAAAGGTATGATTTTTGCTGTATGGTAGTTTATACGTGATGGTAAGATCTTCTGTGTTCGAAATATTTTACCTTGAACATATATTCTTTGAAAAAAAATATAACAATAGGTTTTACTGACCCTGTTCGCAAATACTTCATAGTTTACTATGGGAGGGGTCAGATAGAAAAATGTCCTTATAGAGAAACAGAGATGTTTTTAATAAAATGCAGCATTTGAGCTCCGGCTTAAGGGATATATAGAAGTTTTAGCTTAGATAAGTAGAGGGAAGTGGCATAAAACTCATGGCACTAAAGTGAATTATTCAATCTGGAATTGGCATGACATGTTTTTATTGTATATTCAGACAAATTTAGAGAATTTGCAGAAAAAAATTACAGAAAAACATTCTTCTTTATATAATTCCAAAGGACATAATTTCTACATGATTGTAATCAGCCAGGACTTTTTTTAGACATCTAACTTAAACAGAATTAAGCGAAAAGAGGGATCTATTTAGCTCATGTTCTGAAAATGTCCTAAAACTAGACTAACTAAACCCAGGGCCCCCAAATGATACAATTAGGATAAAAGTGCCCTTCATTTCTTAGCTCTGCTTTTCTTTTTTTGTCTTATTCTCAGATGGACTTTCTCCACGAGGTAGAATCCAACAATTCCAAGTTTATTATCCCAATGATATTTTAGGCTTCTCTGAGACAATCGTTAAAATTAATTGAATCCTTTTGTTTTACTGCAAAGGAGACTTATAACTTGAATTCACCACAGCATAAGTTCTGGGACAAGCCTTCCCATCTTCATGCAAAGAGAAGCAACTTTGCAGAGAGGAAAGACTAGCACGGCGTTTGCAGCCGGGTTCTCTCCTGTAGTATTACTCTGCGACTGAAGACAAGTCTGATCTTTCTTTTGAGTTGAGTTCCTTCTGTTTGTATAAAATAGAGGTAAGGATGTGTATCTCAAGGGCATTGTGAGAGTTGAATGAAGTTTAAATACAAAGGACTCATCATCTTTCTGGAATCACAGCTTTTGCTTAATATCTGTATTAATTCCTTTCCCCCTCCCCTTGCAGATGCCTCGTCCTGTACTCTTTACTACCACTGCTAGTCTGACCTTTTTCTCAGCTTGAGTCCTTGCTGACATGCTCAGTTTCCATTTTATAACCCAGCAGTTGTCTTTATTTGAAGAATTTCTAAATTCTTATTTTCCAGTATGAAAGTTCATGCCACACCAGGCAGCTTCACTGTGGGTGCCCTCTGCACTCTGTACAAAGGATCCTTAACAGAGAACCCTGGAGGTCAGGCCTGAGGGAGGGAGTTCCTGCTGCGAATAGCGGGAATGTTGGATCGGAATGGACTGTCAACCATGCTGAATGTGCCAACTGTCTTTGGGATTTAATACTGTACTTTGTAAATAACCTAGAACAACCATGATCCTGAAAGCCATGGGACAAACCTAGTGAATATCCTACTAGTAGGTGGAGGCACAAGATCCTTACATCAGGGGTTATTGAAACCCAGCAGGACCCTGTGGGGCTCCTGGACACAAAAACCTTTCTATGTCTTCCATTTCCTGATTACAGGAAATAGGCTTCATTCAGCCTCCATGACCTTCCCTGAGTTCCAAGGAGCAGGTTCAAACAGTTGCTAATTAAGGAAGGGAGGGGATGCAGAGACAAGGGAGGAGCAGTCAGGAAACAATAGTGAAGCCTTGAGGCAGGGTCCTGGTGCCCCTTTAAGGGATACACGTATATCAATATCTCTGAGCTGTTTTGCAGATACCAGGTGGAAGAAGTTAACTATATGCTGCCCGCAAGCAGGCAGACCCAGACCGGGTGGAACAAGAAGGTTGATGATGCTGACTCCCACTTACCTCACTACCAACCAATCAGAAGAATGCCCACGAGCTGATCACACCCTCTCTGAACCATTACTATCAAACTCCTCACTACCCCCTCCAGGTGGGGACACACAGTCTTGAGGGCATTAGCCCCTGTGGTCCCCTTTGCCTGGCAAAGCAATAAAGCGGTTCTTTTCTACTTTACCCAAAACTCTGTGAGATTTAATTTAGTGTTGGGGTACAGAGGCTGGATTTGGCTTCATTATGTAGTTAGAGAGCTCCCAGGGTCAGAGTAGAGAGGAGCTGGTCAAATAAGGGGGCACTAATGGGGAAAGGAGCCGGGGTTCACCACACACTTCACAATATGATTGCAACAGAACAAGTAAACTTGATTTTAATTAAATGCTGAGACCTGAAACCAATGTATTTTTTATTCTTGTGCTAAACCATTCTGGGAGGGAAAGTATTGTCCTGCTTTTGTGCTAAATAACACTGGATCAGGCAAAAATAATTTAGCTGCTTGCTCCAGGAAATATATGATCTTGTGAACCACCTAAACAATTTATCAAAATTAACAATTTTCTCATCAAAACTCACTTTCAAGACCCTTACTTCAGTTTACTGTGCCCATTAATCCAAAATTATTAGGTCATATACTCTCCCTGCCTCATCTCAGCCAGGTCCCCACTTTCAAGACACCTTAAAATGACCCAGACCTGGCTACAAACCTGATGAAGACTAGATCCCAATTTTTGCCTTTTTGAGACACTGTTAAGAATTGGTCAAGATGGTATTCTCCCCTACTGCTCAGCTTTGCTTGAATAACAGATTTTACTGGAGGTCTTTTGGTGAGTTGAGATTTGAGTACATTAACAGAGACATTTGGGGAGATAGGTTAGAATGCACCAGATGTTAAAATCAAGGGTTCTTAGGTTGGCAGTTAACCTTCTGATGGCTGCTACATATCTCATCCCCATTAACTAAACGATAATACTTTTTAGAGCCGCAGTCTTTCAGTGTGTTCTTTCCTATATAGGAATGAGGAAACTGACACCTAAGGATGTTAAATAAATAGCTGACATTGATACATGGAATTAAAGATACAGTCAGGGCTAGAGACACAATTTACCAGCTTTCAAAATTAATTATTCCATTGCATTAAATAATGCCTATCTCTGAGGAAATCAATATATATTTTTTATAAAGTATAAGCCTTGACCTTTTTCCTTAAAATTCAAAATGTTGACTGAAGCACTTTTAAAACGGTACTATAGGTAAGAATATTTCCGACATGCAGTTCATTTATTTTAGGGATATGTGTAGAATTCTGGAGTAGAGTTTCTTAAACTTATCTGGCCATGAGAATTACTTAGAATTCTTGTTAATATTATATAGGCTTGGCCCCTCTTTGGTCTACTGAACGTTTTTATAGGAGGTACCTGAGAATTTGCTTTCTTATCAAGTTTTCACATCTTTCTTGGCCTAAGGTAAGTGTGGAAAATGATGTATTCCAGACCACTGGTTTACAATTCTGTCTGTAGTTTTGAGTCACCTGGGAAACATTTTTTTTTAAACCACTCATGCTTGCCTATACCCTAGATCAATTAAATTAAAATTGTTTAGGAAGAGACCCAGTTATGTGTGTTTTTATATTTCCCTGAGCTCAGAGAGACAGCAGTGAGTGGTGGCTTGAAGTGAAATCTTAGTTCCCTGGCCAGGAATTGAACCTGAGTAGCCTGAGTGAAAACTAGGAATCCTAAACACTAGTCTACCAGGGGCTAGAGGCAAAGTTGCCCTGGCTCTTGCCCTGTTTGAAAAATGAATTTCTCAAGGAGGCAAAAACTGCAAAAACAGGTAACATGTGGGAGAGCACACAGAGAAACTGTTTATTTAAGACAGAAACAAGGCAGTAATACACACCCGGAGAGAAAGAGTGTGGGCATCCTTGCTAATGAAGAGGACTGCCATAAAGAGGCAGCTAAATCATTTATGTAGTGGCAGTTCTTTAGGGTTTTGTTTACCTTTGGCCAATTATCTTGTTTCTTTTCCACACCTGACCTGTCCTAGGGCCCCCCTCAATATGTGTGTGCATCTTTTTGCCAAGATACATTCCAGCACAGAGGCCTGTGGGAGGTTTGACATCACCTATTATGGGGTGGCACTCCCTCCCTTTCGACCCCCCCAAGGAGCTTTTCTGTGTCTGTGGCGTTGGGGAGGTCTCCTTGACCTCAAGAGTGGTCACCTTGTCTCTTTACTCCAGCAGAGCTCAACTCCTGCCACTAACTTGGTCTTTGGAATGTCTGGGAAAACAGAGCTCCAATTTACTCTACTTGGCCAACTCCAGCTGTCCAGCCAAGGGGCGCTTCTACCTCCTACCACATCCCTAAGTTATGCTAATATGCACCTAGCACTGAGACCTAGTGTAACAAACCAGAGCTTCTCATTTATATGCAGACAGGTCTTAGAAAAATGCAAATTATGATTCAACAGATCTGGGGGTGGGGTATGAAACGCTGCATTTCTAAGAAGTTCCCAAAGTAGGTTGTAGCTGCAGCTCACAGGCCACACAATGAATGGCAAGAAATTAGAACAGCAGTGCTCTGATTCCCAGACCAGTGGTATCAGCTTTACCTGGGAAAAGTGGTAGACATGAAAATGCTTGGCCCCAGCTTAGACCTACTCAATCAGGAACGTTGGGCTAGAGCTTTGCCTTTACAATGCCCCACCATGTCCTCACAACAATAGCAGATTCACTGTCATTTATTCTACAAACTGAGCCTCCACTCATGATTTTGCTCAGGAGTTCTGAAAGCAGCAATGAATAGATAAAGATTGGTACGTAGGTAGATAAGAAAACCTCACATTTTCCAGAAAAATTCTAGATTTGAAATCAGAAAAGCAAATAAGACATTGCAGCTCAATTTTCTCTTTGTTGTGTGAGCTTGGGTGAATAATGTAACCCTGGGCCTCAGATTTCTTAACTGAAAAAAATGCTAAAATGAATGCAAATACCTTCCTTATCTGCTTTACATATTAGCTGTGAGGAACCAAGTTATTCTTATAGGTAATGGAAATATATACTTCGTAATGACAGGTAGAGTGGGTAAAGAAATACAAAATTTAACTTGGTTGCAACTGCATAGACTTTCAATCAATTTAGAAACAAAAGTCAAATAATAAACAAGAAAAGCAAAGAGAAGCAAGAAGTTGCTGGAAGGAACAAAGGAAAGGATAGTAACATTTACCGAAGACCCATTGGGTGCTTTAATTATGACATTTCATTTTTTCAACTTACTAATAAATTACAAGTGAGGAAATTGGGATTGCAAATAAATTAAATGAATTGCCTTTGGGGCTAATTAACAGACTTTTGTATCAGAAGACCTAAATTTGAGTAATTAATTTTGAGACCTAAATTTGAGTAACAAAGTTGTCAGTATGTGACAATCGATTAAAATTCTCTGCTTCACTACGTCTCTATAAAATGGAGATCATATCTGCCTTACCAAGTACTTAGTGTCCATAAATTTGAAAAAGACATGTGATTGCTATAAAAATTTTAAGGATTTTTAACAATGGAATTAAATTAGTTAAATAAGTGATTGTTATGCAAAAATAGCATGTAAGAAGTCTTATGATAAAGACTTCAATAATATTAATATTTTGCTAAATTTATTTCAGTTTCTCTGACACATACACGAAGCAGAGGCAATACTGAGTTGCAGAGTATACAAATCAACTTTCATTTCCACACTTTTTAATTTCATACTTTTTTAACGTATATTATTTTTTCATTAATCATTTCAAGGTCTCTGAATATAATCATGTTGAAGTTTTTTTTTTTGTCTCATTGCTGTGTCATTTCTTTTTGTCTGGAGGGAATTCATCTACTAACGCTGATTTTACCGATAACTTCTATAGTTCAATTGTACTTCAAATATTCAGAGTTTTGTTTTGCTACTCTTTGGGGGAAGGTCCCTCTCTCTCTCTCCATGAGATGCTCACTTTCTTGTGGTTTTGTAATTGCTTGCAGCTGAGAACTAGGCCTCCTGGATATGGCTCAGTTCCTACTCCATGGTGACTACAGATATTGCTGAATAATAACCGAGCCAGCAGGTGTGTCTCTATCCTTTTGCTTCTGAAGAAAGCAGAGATATGTGAGCCGTGTTGCCAGCAGTTGTTGGCAGAAACATTTTTTAGCATTTTTGCTTTTATAAGCAAAGGTTCTTCATCATGCCCTGCTTTTAACACAGTGGAAAATGTTTATTCCTTGTAATCCCACGTGCATCAGCTGTTTCTGGATCTGGAGCCTGGAGTGCTCCTGGCTTCAGCTCTGCTCTGTGCTTTGTTTTCTGGTTTTCAGAGGCTTTTTTTTTTTTTTTTTTGCCACACCATGCGGCTTATGGGATCTCAGTTTCCCTACCCACCAGGGATTGAACCAGGGCCCTCAGCAGTGAGAGTGTGGAGTCCTAATCACTAGACCGCCAGGGAATTCCCTCCCAGTGGCACTTATTTATTAAATTTTACAGCCGGGCTTTATCTTTTAAAAATTGTCTTTTATTTATTATTATTATTATTGTATCTTCCAAGACAAGGAAGGTCCTCAGAGTCTTAACTTTGAATGTCAGCTTAACCAGAAATATGATGTCAATTTTATGTTCTGAGTGTTAGAGCTATCAGGGTCAGAAAAGTGAAGAAAGCATCACAAAAAAAGGGCCTGATAGAATCCATGAGGCAAAATGAGATTATTTCGTTAATTTCTACATGCTTGCTCCGCAGGGACTGAAGTGCCCACCCAGCTTCAGCAATGTGGAAGCTGAGTCAATCTTTTTTCTTCTCCTTTTGCCAGTTCATTGCTTTTTCTCCTCTGTTGGTCCCCGGGGAAGTGAGCTTGTTTGGTCTTTACAGCACCTTTAAATTGGCCATTTTTCAGTTGAATTTCTCCCCAGCTTGCTGTGACTAAATCAGGTCAACCTTTTGCAGCTTGATGGATTGTTCTATCCTCCATCCTAAGGAAGGCTAAAAAAAAAAAAAAGAGTGACAGGAAAGTTGTCAATTTGTAGGCTTTTCCTAAGGGCATGTTTACTCGCCCCATTCCCTACTTGTAAAACTCACCTGTCCAGCACTAAGTTATAAAATACTTGAAAAATGATCAATTAAGAACCCTAAGTAGAATTTTCGTCACCTTTTCAACTGAATGGGTTATGTAAACTCTTGTATCATAATTGGGTAAAATTATGTTGTCATATTACCTTCTGGCTTTGTCTCAATGGAGACACAGACCCCCTCATTACTGGGGAGCTTATCCTGAATAGTATCCCAAGATGACTCTAACATGAAAAAATTGCATTAAAAAATGTAAGCGGTTCATTCTCAGCATTACTACTGAGCTTCTGGATTTATCTTCATGAGAATGGGGAATGTGAGTAGGTTTAGAGATTTTTCCTTATTCAAAATGATCTGGAAGCATTTAGAAACCATGGCAATATAGTTTATCTAAATATAGATAGAATATTTACAGAAAATAAATATAAATAATTATAACATGCCTTTTCATTAGGGTGTACTTTTCTTTTTAACTGGCAATGTGGGCAAACAATTATCAACTATGTAAGTGGTGAATTAATCAGTGCATAGATTAATGGTGATTAAAATTAGTAATAGTGTGTTGATGTTGAGAATATTAAATTCAACTTTTTTTTCTTAAGTTAGGAGTATTAGCAGAGGTCTAACCATTAATGAAGGAGAGGGCAACAGATTTTTTAAGCAAGTTTTCCAACCCTTATTTTTTTCTGCTCCTGGGTAGATTCCGACAATGAGAAATTCTTTGGAGAGCACAATCCATATGCAGTGTGTTTTCAGGGAAGATGGGAGTGAACTGGTTCAATTCCAGCCAGTTGAATTCAGGCTTAAATATATGAATGCAGAAACTTATACTTGGTTCACTCCTGAAATAGCCCCTGATTGCAGAACAGAAGAAATGCATCAAAGTGGAATGAAGCTGTTCTACCAAGAAAGGAGTGAACATCTTGTTCCTCAAGGTTTAGGCATTGATCTTATGAAAGGATGTCATCTTGGAAGGGTCCACACTGGAGACGATTAAGTGCAGGTGTGAGGTGTCCTCCAATAGAATTCCCTGAGTCTGTGGCTTATGGGCTGTTAGAAGTAGTCACCCAATTTACCCATCACTCGTGACAGGCAAGTACAGGTAATAATGACCTAGTTATATGGGAAGGGGGGGGTATTTGAAAAATTCACAGAAATTTCCATGGGAGAAAACATTTGAGGAACTTGGTATCCTAAATGCACTGATGCCACATTACAACTCTAGCAATGAAATTATTTCTGAACTTCTCACCCCTCACTCCAATTCTGGAGAAGCTAAATGTAGTATAGTAAGGAGAGGGTTATGAAGACTGAACATAGATAGGAAGTGATGGAAGGACTGAAAGATACCTAATATTCATGAGGCACCTGGATATTAAATATTCATTATACTCTAAATATGCATGATACTTAGTAGACACTACATATACAAGAGAGCCTCATTCAGAATACTTGAAATGAGGTCTTAGTATGGCCACCTATTGGTCCCATCAATTTTGGTCCCATATATCCTCTGCCCAAGCACAAAAATAAAGCCCATGGCTGTTTGTCAAGTTGTCTGACAAGCTACAGTTCATGTGCCCAAGCATACTTGTCGCCGTGTCTCTGATGGAACAAGAGAGCCGTTGGCTCTGGCTATCTTCTGTCTGTGGACTCCTTTGCTTGAATCTCAACTCTGGTTCTCATAAAAATGTCATTAGTAAGAAAGGTGACGTGGGTGAGTGACAGACAGAACATAGAAATTAGTGGATACACGAGATTCAGGTAGGGTGGGTAGCGCAGCCCTCCCAGCCCACGTGTATTCTGTATATATTAATTTACCCTATCTCTTTCCCACAGCTCATTCCCATGTACCCTAAATACATTTTAATATACCATGTGATTCAAGCATTTTAATTTAGTTTGGGAGCAAATCTGTTCTTTGACCTCTTGGATTGCTTGCATAGAAATGTACTTGTAGACCGTTGCCTCAAGGTAATAGCCCATGTGACGGCTCCTCATGCTATAGTCTAGCTTTCATTCAAGGTTTGTAACAAAATATCTGTTTGCTTATTTCTTGATATATTTTACATACCATGAAATATTTCTTCAGTGCCTCCTAGAATGCCCAGGATATACCAGGCATTCAATAAATATTTGTTGACTACATAAATGAATATTAGAAGGCAAGTAGGGACTTTTTAAAAAAAAATTTGGAATATTTTAGACTTAAAGAAGAGTTGAGGAAATAGTAAGGAGTCCCAAATACCCTTCACCCAGCTTCCCTTAATGTTAAGATATACTATTAACTAAACTACAGACTTTATTCATATTTCACCAGATTTCCACTAATGTTCTTTATCCATTTCAGGATCCAACCCAGGAAGCCAAAATGCATTAATTGTTGTGTCTTCTTAGTTTACTGAGGACCAGTGACAGTTTCTGAGTATTCCCTTGTCTTAAATAATCTTGAGAATTTGAAGAATACTTTTCAAGTATTTTGTAGACTATTCCTTGATTTGTGTGTGCCTGATGCTTTCTTTTTATTGGATTGAGGTTATACATTTTTGGTTATGTGCCATTTCTAATATGTCATATCAGATGATACAGAATATCAAAGTCTTATTACTATTTATTACTCTTTAGCATAATGATTAGCTAGTTTCTTATTAGCTAGTTTCTATATCTGTGTCATATATGCATCTAGCGCTGATGATTCTTTGTCTCTCTGGAGTGTATTGTTTTCTCTTGCCTTTTTTTAATGCTTATTTTTTTTTTCCCCGAAAGCCAGTTACATTGTGTAGCAGAGTTGAGACTGGGGTAAATAGATTTTTCAACCTAGAAATGGGTGCACTTTTCCTTTTACTGGGTCTTTAGGGCAGGGGTTTGAGCTAATCTAATTAGAAATGGGACTGGGTTTGACCTTTGTTGTCCTTGCGGTTACTCTGTGTGCCACAGATGTTAAATTATCTAGGGGATACTTTGTGTTTTGTGTGGGAGCTGGTTTGCCAGATATTTTTTTCCAGTGCCTTTTTGTTCTCAGATTAGGGCTTTCCTTTCTGCTCCATCCCAGCAAGCCTCTCTCTTTTGCAAGTTACATATTATGAGATATTTGTTAGCATGGGGGTGGGGTGTTCAATGTGGAGGCATTTTCTGTTGTTCTGACCAAAATCTCAGCCTCAGACACACCCCCTGTTGTGTCGCTGGGCCTCAAGGATGTAGTCTTTTCATTGCTCCCCTCACTCCCCACAATTCTAATTCTAGAAGCTATTCTTGATCCTCTCTCAGATTCAGAAGGATTTTTTAGATGCAATGGGTTCTCACTGGTACCTCCAGCTCTACCGTGTTTATTGCTTTCCTTGCACAGATTAAGGCTTTCACTCTATACAGGAAATAGAAGTTCAGAGTCTCATCTTAGTTTCCTGGCTTTCCTGAAGCAGATGCTGTTTCCAGTTCTAGCTCTGAAATATGAGAGACGCTCTGATGATTCTCCTAATCTTTTCAGGAAATGTCTTATGAAAAAAGGAAACCAAAAATAACAAAAAAGAGCCTTCCAGAGGGCCTGGACTCCACGTCTCTTCACAGTTCCCAGGGACTTCACCATCTTGCCATTGCTCATCAGCCAGCCTCCCCCAAGTCACCAGTGACCTAGATGGACTCTGTGTGTACAGCTGCATCTTGCGCAGGTATGTCAGTGCTGCTATCTCCTCTGATGCCAAAGTTACCTGTCTTCCTGTGTTGGATTTGTTGATTGCCCTGCAACCCCAGTACACTCAGGGATTCAGGAAAAGTCATGAACTTGCTGTTTGCTGGACCATTTCTGTAAGTTTGAAAGCAGTACTCTTTCCAGCCCTCTGTATCTCCAAAGGAAACCCAAAGTCTAAGACTCCCCCTGCCCCTCCAGACCTGTTTTTATGATGCTTTGCAACATGAGAGCTGGTAAGGAGCAAAGACTGAAAAGGTGTAAAATTAAACCTTAAATTTTGTGATGTAGTAATAAAACCCCCAAAACTGAAGTCTGAAGTTCAAGTTTCTTCCACACCACTTTCTCTTTTGGTAACTCGGGCAAGCTAGGCTCAGTGCCCTCATCTGTAAAATAGTTACAAGTATATAGACCTCACACTGTATCTTTCCACTAGTCATTATCAAATCAAGATACTGTACGGGAAGCAAGTAACTAACATGGGAGTGGAAGCTGCCCCTCCCACCTTCAATTAAAGGGCCTCTGGATTGTTTGACTTTGTGGATAAGATGTACCAGTGAGCTTTAATTTGAAGAGAAGATGACTAAGAAAATGAAAACCAGGGATGTATGAATGTAAAACATAAAGTGCAAAATAATGTTTCTTGTTTTGGGTTTCAATTCAAGAAAATTAAGTATCATGAGGTCATAACAGTGAAAGGCAAACCTAGGAGTTTTAATAATGGAAATCTCAATAAAACTACAAGGCTCTCAAAAGAATGGAAAGAAATAAGACTGGAAGCAAAGTCAAGGAGATGATAAAAGTAGATGTAGAGAGGTAGTGTGATATTTCTAAAGAGGGTAGAATTTGGAGTTTAGTAGAAGGCTCAGCTACTTATGTACTGAGTGACTTTTGGCAAATTATTTCATCCCTCTGTGCGCAGAGTACCCATTTGGGAACAATCACTATAATCAGGTCCTTCTCCTTCATCTACTCCTTCAGATTCTGTGCTGCATTCATACTTCATTGTTTGCTGTTTCCTTGGACACAGAAAGCTCATCTGTGTTTCCTGCCTCTGTGCTCACAGTTTCATTTTCCCGATGTGTTCCCAAGGGGGCTCAGAGTTCCAGGAGAGCAAGGACTGGATCTTCCTTCTTTATATCTCCAGAATTTCTCATAGCCACACATAGAATATCATTGGCTCTCAAGAGTGTCTTTAATTCATAGAAGAGGAAAGAAAGCAAGCAAGAAGGAATGAATGAAAAAAATATGGCTTAGTATGGAGTCATTCATACCCAGTGGCCCGTTCAACTCTATAATTAGGGTCACACATGTAAAAGACAAATTCCACGAGAAACATGCAGTCTGTGAATAAGAAGTAGAGCGAGGTGTAAGGGGTGGGGGAAGGCAATAACGAAATAAAGTGAGGACGTGCTTCTCATTAACACAGACTTTCAAATCAGTGAGCTGATGAGCTTTCAGCCTGAGATGGAAGGAGAGGGAGGAGAAGGAGGGGAGCAAGGGAGAGAGAAGGAACATGAATATAGGTTAGGAGAACGTGATTGTGATTTTGAGGTTGGGAACCCAAGCCGTGCTCTCCAAAATCGGCAATATTCACTACCAATCATTCTATAGTGACTTTTCACGTAACATCCGTGGTGATAAAAGATGGAAAAAAGATGGGCGGGCTAAACACCAGTACAACCCAGGCATCAGGTAAGGCAATGCTTTTTCTATTCGCTGACATAACATTCAGCGAGGCAGTTACTGTTAAGACTCTTTGACGTGCTGTATGGGTAACAAATTCCCCCCCAGCCGCTAACTCAGAGTCTAGTCAAAGTGCTGGAGATACGCCAAGAGATATTCCCTTTCACCACCACTTATCAGAGCTAAGATACTGCAACTAGACAAAAATATCCATGAGATTTGACTCTGATTAAAGACCATTGTCCATCTCAAATTTCACCATTCCTCTAACTTCTCTTCCTTTAAGCTACTCCTAATTGTCATAAGCCACATACACTCTCCCATATACACTCTTTAGCTGTTACTTAAATCAGTGACATTTAGACTCTCTGTTTGCAAAGGAGCTACTGGTTGATGTTGTAGTTCTTAATGCAAAATTTAGTATGGAACTTCAATGTGACAGAAGAGCTCTGAATGAGTTGAGAGGGAGCAGATTTGAGTCCTATTTTGATGCTGTTTTTATGCTAGTTCTGCAATAGCCGCCCATTGGGGAAAGAAAAAAAAAAAACAAGGAAAGTGATCAGAAAATAAGTTTCTATTGTTAGCATCAAAAAGCTGTGTGAGCTTCATAAACTCAGCTCACCTACCTCACGTCATTTAATATAAAAAGCCAAGGGGATGGAAGAAGAATATTTCTCAGGTCATTTCCAGTCATAAAATTATCTAGAGTGAAATAATCTATTATATTGGTGATTTCAATCCTGATACATCCAAAAATGGTTTTAGGCATCGAAGATTTAGGGGAAAATGTCAACAAAAATATTTTTTGAGGAGCATGGGTTCATGTGCCTTAATATTGTACAAAGAGGCTGTTCTTCATTTAGAGCATTGATTACTCATTAACGATGGAAGAGGAGAAATATCTATAATAAATGAAGAAATAGCTGTGAAAGCCACATTCTTCAGTAAAGTGTTCATCCAGATTCCCATGTGTGTATGTTATTTCTCTCCTTTATTTAACACCATTTGAACCAAATATTTCGTTGTTATGCCCTAGACTACTCTGCTGGCTCAAATGAATATTGGGTTCCCCGGATATAAAAAGATTTTTCATCTTTCAGAGGGACTTTGTAAGTTTCCAGTGACCTGCTCCTTAGGCAAGCAAAATGCCTTTTTCTGCACATAATTCTGAGTTGAGAGAAGGTAAATTGAAATGACATTTTAAAATTTAAAATTAGTTTTAGTAAATCCAATATTGACAGTTTACCCTGTGGGGACACCTGACACTTGAAAGATGAGAGATGTCTTCAGAGAAATCCTGCTTTTCTGCCTCAAGAGGACTATTCATTTATTTCTTTTGGAGATTTTGAATGTGAAACTGGGCATCAGAAATAGCAAGCTGACAAAAATAGTATTATGCTTACTTTTTTTTTACTTTTTCAAGTACTTCCATATGACTGCATTTGTCATAATTTTTGTAAACTTTTAAAGTGAAATATTGTATAAAGTTAACTGCACAAATGAATTTTTTCAAATGTGTACACATTGATAACGATCACCTAGGTAAAAGTAAAGAACAAGATTAGCACATCAGAAACTTCCCTTGCTTCTTCTCCCAGTTAATTCCCATCCTGTAGATGTAACTTATTCTGTGACTTTTAACCATAAATTGGTATTGTCTGTTTTTGAATTTCACATAAGTAATTATATAGTATCCAATACTTTTCCAACGGGGTTCCTTAACTCAACATCATTTCCATCAGATTTATCCATGTTGTTTTGTGTATCAGAATTTCTTTATTTTTATTGCTGTATTATAGTCCATTAATAAACATACCACAATTTATTTATTCCAACATTGATAAGCAATTGGATCTTTGCTAGTTTGGGGCTATTATGAATAACACTGCTATCAACACTCATGTAAATATATTTTGGAAAATTTTAGAATAAAATTGTGTGTGTTTAGCTTTAGTAGTTACTACCAAAAGTATTCCTGAGCAGTGGTTGCAGTAGTGACTTACATGCTCACCACCAGTACCAACACTAATTTCTTTTATCATATTATCAGTGTTTTTTAAATTCATAGTTTCCATTTGAATAGGTGTGAAGTGATAGCACATTTTGTTCTTAATTTTAATTTCTCTAATGTTAGTTATGTGAATATCTTTTTATATTCTTGTTCTATCAAACTTATCTCTTGAATTCTTAAATTTTGTTAATTTATTTTCAGTTCTAGAATTTCCAGAATTGTTTTCAGTTTGCTGCTGGAATTCTTTGTCTTTTTCTGTATTTTCTAAGCACATCAAGCATAATTACTGTAAGGTTCTTTTCTGATATCTCTAATATCTGGATCACTCAGGTATTTTTCTATTATTTATTTTTACTCTTGATTTTTTTGGTTATTTGAGTCTGTTTCTTGGCATGCCTATTAATTTTTGACTAAATATTGGATCTTCTATGCTTTGGATGAAGCTATCTTTTTCCAGAGAGGGTTTAATTTTACTCTGGCAGGTGGATAGAGTATAGATAAATCACCTTATTCCAGTGGAGTCTTTGTTTCCAGTTTTAATAGGGATGTCTGATTTTAGTTTGCTCTTACTCCTAAGGTGTAGCCCCACTCATAAAGTATAGCCCTTTTATGTATCACCTGAAAATCTTCCTCCCTTCCTTCCTCCCTCCCTCCCTCCCTTTCTTTCTCTCTTTTTCACTTCCATGGCCAGTCCTGAATTTTAACTTCTTTGTAGCTATACAGCCGAATTATTTTCTAAGCTTTTTAGCTCTTCAGATACTGGTCTTCACTTGCTTTTTAGGAGTCTCAGCTTGAACACACACAGTGTAAGAATTGCACAATGCCCAAAGTAGGACATTACCTACAGTTCTAGGCTCATTTCTTTTTGGTTTCCTGCCTCTGGTGCTTTTGCCCCTTAAGTTTTTGCCATTCTAGGAACCCCAAACTCCAGACTGTCTCCCTTCCCCAGTTTGAGTGCCCATATCTTTAGGCTACCATGGCTTTCATTTCCCTAAAATGTGATTGGCAAATTTTCTAATACAAAAACAGAAGTGAATGGGGACTTACCTTGCTGTGCTTTCTTGCTCCTGCCTGCCCTGATTGCTCTCTGTAACATCAGATGGTTGTTTACATATTTTATCCATCCTTCATAGTTTCTCTCAGAGGTAGGATGAATCTCTTATATGTTCCATTATCATGGTTGAAAGTGAGAGACTATATATACATATATAGTGATAAGCATTATAGTTCTGATTTGAAAGATGGAAGAAATAAAAAGCGAAGAGGAAGTAAGCATTTCCTATGATCACATAGAAAGGTTTTTGTGGACCAGGAATTCTAATTTTAGTCTCAGAAACTTGTGATCCAAGCTTTATATTTCAAACCCTTCAGATTTCAGATAAACTGAACTTCCATACTTCAATTTTTCTCAGATTATATTGAAGAGGAACATTAACAAGCCAATGATCTCAGCTTGTAACAGAATACAATCTTGGTATTCTGGTAGTCAATATTCTTATGAATGCTGACTTAATTAAATATTACATTAAAGGAATGGGAAGAATTTTTCTTGAATTAGCAGCTACTGATGAAATCCACAATTAGAAGATAGCATATAGACTACTGTAGAAATAAAAATGACTCCTAACTTCCCTCTACATGAATTCTATCACCATTACCTTGACTGTAAGTCATACATCAAATATGTTGACGTATTAAAATGTATTCATAATATCCAAACTAGTGGCTGACAAGTGGACTTTTAAATGGAAAATTACATTTATTTTATGACACCTTATAATGCTTATAGTGATTTGCATTTACTATCTCGTATTTTACAGTGATGCTATTTGGTAGTTCCATGTTACAGAGAAGAAAAAAAAATGGATGCACAGATATGGTCACAGGCATTCACCAGGGCAATGAGGAATTTGTGACCAAATCAGATATGAGACAGGGATTTTGTCTCAACCTCAGCCTCAGTCCCCTTTTGCTGTATTGGAAAACCTGAGTATTTTATGGAAACATCCTAAGAACTTTATTTTACCCTACACTTCTGGATCTACTCTCAGGCCTTTGAAAATGAAATGAACTCCAGGAAGAAAGGTTTCAGAAGCTTAGGATGAAAACATTGTTGGAAGCACCTGCTGTTTAAAGTGTAATTGGAATCTTTCTCCCTTTTGATTTCCATGTGCTCTCACAGGAACTCCAACCTTCTGCGTAGATCCTCTCTTGCCTCAGGAATTTAGAGAGTTCTCAATGGGAATTTCACCTGAGCACCAGGGACACCATTTACATAGATCTCAACATGAATGATACCCCCTGAGTTAGCGGTATTAGCCTTGGGGTCAGAGATTCTTCCATGATTCCCTTCCAGGTTCTACCAATAAAATTTCCAGCAATTTCCCTCCTTATAGTTGTCACTGCTTTTCCAGACATGACAAATCCTGAAAATTTCTGCAACTATTCATGAGATTTTCTTTCATGTAAAATATTTATGAGCTGTTTGATGCCTCAAACAATTAGAATTTTACAGTTTTATAAAAATCTGAATGGGAGAGTATGAATCTCTTCCTTGTGTGTTACACTCCGCCAGAGAAATCCCAAAGCAGTGATATTTAATCTTGTATGTGAGACAAAGTTTAATGAAAAGATCCTGTCCACCCAGCGGATATGAATTTTGTGACACTTACTTTAGGAAATAAATACTATTGGCAAAAACAGTGATGTGGTTTACCTTTTCACTCTCTCTCTGATGGATAAGCCATCATTAGGTATAAAGCTCTTTGCTCAGAAGAGGTCCTCTTTCAATTGACTTTGCATTGTCATTTCAAGAAATTATCATCAGAGTAGCTCAACAATCTCTAAGACAGTTCCAAAATATGTGAATTTCTCAATATACAGTTGGAACATTCCACTACAGAAATCATAATTGATTTCATCTATAAATTGAAGAGACTGGCTAGAAAACAACTGTAAAAAATAAATAAAATAAAATGCTTATGTCAAATCCATATTATTGATCATCAGTAATGATAGAAACAGACATTTATGGATGGCATATCCCTTCACCATATTATTAGACTATAATGATCATTTTTCAATAACTGATTTATTTAGAGATAGCATTGCATTTTAGAGATTTCAGTCATTGATTTTTGAATTGAATAGTAATTTCTAATTTTTACTGAACTTAATTACACACTACATAGAATTTGGTAAAAATTGAGCTCTCTCTTTTAATAAAAGCTTTCTTTCTGAATCTTAGTGTAGAAAAATGGATTAAATTGTATTAGGAGGAACTTTTACAAGAGTAGGCTAAGAAAAAACTATTAAACACTTTACTTGAAACATATGAGTGTTCAGAGATTACCATTTCATAGATTTGCTAATTTTCCAAAAAAGAATGATTCAGATAATTGCTATGATTTCTTTCCTTAGGTGTTATCACTCGTAGTTTGCTATTATTCCATCACAAAATAAAAGGTGAAAAAAAAAAAGGCTTTGGTAATTTCCTGAAATGAGCCTTCTTATTTTGCTTAAGAATTCAGAAAAGGGACTTCCCTGGTGGCGCAGTGGTTAAGAGTCTGCCTGCCAATGCAGGGAACGCGGGTTCGAGCCCTGGTCCGGGAAGATCCCACCTGCCGTGGAGCAAGTAAGCCCATGCGCCACAACTACTGAGCCTGCGCTCTAGAACTCGCAAGCCACAACTAGAGAAAGCCTGCGCGTAGCAACAAAGACCCAACGCAGCCAAAAATAAATAAATAAAATAAATAAATAAATAAGAATTCAGAAAAGATAAGAATTTAATTAAATGCATTTTGTTCAGAAATGAAAATACTTGAGAATGGCGGAAAGGGAGAGAGTCAATTGGAGTTAAGTTTTTTACCAGCAAATGCTCACTTTGGGTTGAGTAAATGTAGTTACCTATGAGCAACAGATGCTCAAGTGAGTTTGTGTTTCAATGCCAACTGCTTTAAATTGCTATATAACTTTTGAGATCTAAATCTCTGGATTTTCTTTTGTTTTTAGGCCAAGATAAATACTGCTAATGGAAAAACCTGTGAATCTGTAGCTTAGTGAACTCAAAATAGCAAATTAAATCATCTTGGTTACCATATTCAATGATGAAAGCTGATCAGAAAGAGATTATTCCATACATATAACAGGAAATAATTCAATGTTTAGTGAGATAAACATTAGCTATCACTGCCTTTTAAACAAAACCAATCCATCTAACCCTGTATCCTGACAGGTCATCATTGCTCTTGAATGTGCAACATATTTGGGAAGAAAATGATAGAATCAATCAAGGCAATAATTAGTTTATTGTTGAGGTTGCTTCGATAAATACTGGCACGTTTTCAAGTAGGCAAGTATTTCTTAAAGTGTAGAAAGTGTTTCTTTAAATATTTGAGAGCAAAGCTGCAGCAAAAGTTAATTTGATGCTAACTTCAGATATAGCTCAACTTAACGCACAGATAGCCATCATCTGATGAATGGTCATTTTTGGGTACATGACAACTTTTCTCCATATTTTGTATACAGTCTGATGGCTGCTGTTCTGAGTGAACAAACTTTTTTGCTTTATGTGAAAAACTGCAGTGCCTGTCCATGGCTATTAAAGTACAGTCACAACCATGACCTCTGTGTTTGTGTTTCTAAGTACAGTCTAACCCTTCAGGGTTTCTTTATCAGTTTAGCTCCCATAGCTCAATTTCTTCTTTGTTAACATCCTCTCAATATTTTTACATTTGATTTCAATCATGATGATATATTTTTGTGTATGAGTATTCTAGCTGGAGGGTACTTAGGCCTTCATACTGTCAGTGAGTCTCATGGAGGGGAATTACTTCCTCATAGTTTACCAAGGTAGACATAGTTTACCAAGGTAGAGTAGTTCAAGGCTGGAAGTAAAGTCTTATTTTTTGTTCTTTATATCAAGTTGAACGTTTATTTAAAATCTTTTTTAAAGACAATATGTATTATCACCTCAACTGGATTGTAAACTAGTTTCAGTGTCTTCTATGATTTCCACATTTCTCCTTGGTACCCAGTGAGAGAATTATGTCTTTTTATTTAACACTACAATCAACCAACATAAGAATAATCAATGGAGAGATCATAAAATGTTATTAGTCTTTCTGATTCTTTAGCTAATACTTCTTTCATAGTAAAAAATTTCTCTGTATATTTATTCCATATATTCAGATTTTATAGCATTGATTTAAAATCATTGTCAGATTATCTCATGTTAGAATTTCCTCTGCTCTTTGAAGTTCTGAACTTTCTGTAATGCATGGGCTTATCAAAATCATCTTAATTCAGATGTTGTGGCCAGATGTTGGTGATCTGCGTTGTTCAATTGTGTACATGTCAGAAGTAGGATATTCTCTTATCTTTCAACTGCCTAATACCTACAATAAGGTATTCATTCATTTCCCCTTTTTGTATCCATTTTTCTCTTTGCCTCCTTATCTTCATTCCAGCAATTATTTCTCAAAGGTTTATTATGCACTGGGAGGCAGAACATCCAAAGATGTTCTAACATAAACAAGGCTCAGACTTTCCAGAAGCTCAGAAGTTGGGGGGGTAGGGGGAACCAGCCCCTAAATCAAATCTGTAATGCAATGAAATTATCTCTCTGGTGTAGTGGTTTAGTGAAGGCTGTGTTACTTAATTCACTAGGAAATTGGAGAGGATTCTATTTAAAAGATGACACTTATAACAGGTCTTGAAAGATGAATAAGTTTACCTAGAATGGAGAAAGTATGGAATGTCTTCTAGGTAGGGACACAGCAATTATAAAGCCACCGAGTCATGAAAGAACACAGGGCGTTTAGGAACAGTAAGCCTCCATGGATTCATCTGCAGCTGTGATCCCCTTGCCCCCTTATCACAGTTAGGGAGTGGTGGGGGGATGACCCAAAAGAGGTGCCTGCCGGGAGCAAATTAATAAAAGGTTACTCCTGCAATTGTGCTCTGAAATTGATTGGTTGAAAAATTTTTTCCTACAAATTGTACTGGGTACATTAAAAAAAAAAATCAGATTACCAAGCAAATAATTTTGAGAACAAGAATAACACAACCAGAAAACATACTTCCAGGAGTGACATGCCATTGTTCATGTTAAAAGCAATCCTTTAAAATAAGTTAGAATATAGATTCATGTGGCCCTTTGAGGAAAGATGGCTCTGTCCTCCATATACCCATTGGACAGGATTAGTTAATCAAATATATGTTGCCCTGGTGAACATTCTTTTTCTTTTTTAATTGGTATCCTTTCTCTTAATATGCGTTCCGTTACTGTCAGTCACTGTTCTTAGTCAATATAAAATGTTTGTCCTTGGCAGTCTGATTCCCTTAGAATACTGAAGAACCCATGAACTTCACTGACCCATTAGGATTAACATCTAAAGTATCATGAAGGGGTTGCATGTACAGACGTACTTTCCTATTTTCTTCTACTTTTAGCAGTGGAATCTAATTAGAGGGCATCCTTTGAGCTCTAAGAAGAGCTCCAATGATGGTACTCATTGAGATAAAAGCCTTATGGTGCTACGAATTCTTTTTGCTAGAGTGAATAAAATGTAATTTGAAGTGTCATAGTGGGTATATGCATGTATGCTTCTCCAACTTCAGGAATATTTAGATCTGTGTCTCTTACATTTAAGTAGTACACTTTACCTACATGTCTCAAAAGATGAATATCTCTGTGTGTATGTGCATAAGTGCATGTACATATGTTTACAAATTGAGCACCTGGGAATAAAGGTGTCAAACCTAGCTTTAGAAACACTCCAGTAAAAGGTAAATGTTAACTACTGTTTCTGGCCACCATAGATAACAGACACTGGATTTACTATCCTCCAAAAACTAAAAACTAGATAACACATATAAAACAATGGTTTTCTGGCACTGAACCTTGGGCTGTGAAGGACAATGATACGTGAGACATAGGAGATAAATGAGGTGAGCCCAAGATTGTTCCAGTTTACTATCTAGGGAGTTTTCAAGCTAAAACATAGGTACTAGGAAACTAGGTAGATGCCAGACGTATCCCTGATTTAAAGAGATAGAGTTGAGAGTGGGGCGGGGGGAGGAGGCAAGGCAGGGGGAGTTCACTATAGTACAAGAGAAGACAGATCTGCAGAGGATTACCCTTAGTCTTAAACTGAGTAATGATCAGAGCATGCATGTAAAGAAATTAACAAAGTTGGGGGGAGAGCCACTCCAAAAACTTTAGAGGGAATAATTCTTTATTGTTATTATCATTATCATTATTACTATTGAGTTGAAATTTATATATCATGAAATTAACAATTTTAGTATGAAAATTCAGTGCCATTTAGTACATTGACAATGTTGCAGAATCACTACCTCTGTCTAGTTCCAAAATATTTTCATTGTCACAAAAAGAAACCCTATACACACAATAAGCAGTTGCTCCATATTCCCCGCATACCCCCAAAACCAACAGTATGTTAATTGTTTAAGTACCTATCTTCAATTATTTGGGGTATATACTTAGGATTGGAATTTCTGGGTCATATGGTAATTCTGTGTAACTTTTTGAGGGTCTGTCAAACTGTTATCTACATGTGCTAAACTACTTAACGTTCCTACTAGCAATGTACCAGAATTTCACTTTCTCTACATCCTTTTCAGCACTCATTATTTTCCATTAAAAAATAGCCATCATAATTGGTGTGAAAGAGTACCTCTTGATTTTGAGCTATAAGACTTTACACAGTTGGCCCTCTGTATCTGTGGGTTCCACATCCCTGGATTCAACTGACTGTGAATCAAACATATCCAGAAAAAGACTCCAGAAATTTCCAAATAGCAAAACTTGAATGTGCCGCATGCTGACAACTATTTACATAGCATTTATATTCTGTTAGGTATTATATGTAGTCTAGAGATGATTTAAAGTAAATGGGAGGATGTGCATAGGTTATATGCAAATACCACACCATTTTATATAAGGGACTTAAGATCCATGGATTTGGTATCCACAGGGGGTCCTGGAACCAATCTACCCTGGATACCAAGGGACCACTATACATTCTGGCTTTTAGACCCTTACAGATGTATGATTTCCAAAATTTTCTCCCATTTCGTAGGGAGAAAACTTTTAACTTTCTTGATAATGTCCTTTTTTTTTTTTAATTAATTAATTAATTAATTAATTAATTAAAAAAAATTTTTTTGGCTGCCTTGGGTCTTCGTTGTTGTGAACGGGCTTTCTCTAGTTGCGGCGAGCAGGGGCTACTCTTCTTTGCGGTGTGCGGGCTTCTCATTGCATTGGCTTCCCTTGTGGAGCATAGGCTCTAGGTACGCAGGCTTCAGTAGTTGTGGCACGTGGGCTCAGTAGTTTTGGCTCGCGGGCTCTAGAGCGCAGGCTCAGTAGTTGTGGCGCACGGGCTTAGTTGCTCCGCAGCATGTGGGATCTTCCCGGACCAGGGCTTGAACCCGTGTCCCCTGCATTGGCAGGTGGATTCTTAACCACTGCACCACCAGGGAAGCCCGATAATGTCCTTTGATGTACAAAAGTTTTAATTTTGATGAAGTGCAATTAATCTAATTTTCTGTTCGTTGCTCATGCTCTTAGTATAATATCTAAGATATTAGATATTATGATATCTAATATCATAATATCACGCTCTTAGTATAATATCCATTGCCAAATCCAGGGTCATAAAGATTTATCTCTGTTTTCTTCTAAGAGTTTTATGGTTTTAGCTGTTATATTTACATCTTTGATCCATTTTGAGTTAATTTTTTAGAGAGAATAATTCTTAACGCTCACATAGGGTAAGAAGTAATCTGTGTTTCCAATGACCAGAGTAGAAAACTTCATAATTCATGGGGTATGAGATACATTCCTTGGAATTATATTCAGTGGGGGCAAAATTAGCCATAGACTTCTTTTAACAGAAGTTAAAAGAGAAGACTTGAAAGGATTAAACTGTTTCCAGCTGTATTTTCAGGAAATCAAAAATATTTAAAATCCAACAAAGCAAATTTCCCAAGGTCTAGCATGCAAAGAAGCAGGAAAATTAAACCCATAATGAAGAGGAAAATCAAACAGTATAAAGAGAGATTATGGAATTACTGGGTAAATGCATTAAAATAATTTTTATAAGTATATTCCTTATATTTACAAGTAGAAGAAAAATAGAAGATGATAGACACATGACAGTTATTTTTAAAAGACTAAATTCAAACTTTGGGGTTGAAAAACTTCAATATCTGAGATGAAAAAGACATTAGATAGCATTGACACTAGATTTGACCAAGCAGAAAAAACAATTAGTGAATTTGAAGATACACCATTTATGTAGATATTTAAATTTTTTTTTCATCAGTGTTTTGGAGCTTCACTATAAAGGCCTTGCACAGATTTTCTAAGATTTATACCTAAGTATTTCGTGGCTTTGGTACAATAATAACTGGATTTTTAAAAATTACAACTTCCAGTTTTTTATTGCTAGTGTATAGAAATACAATTATTTGTGTATACTGACCTTGTATCCTGTGACCTTTCAAAAATCACTTATTAATTCCTGTTATTTTGGTAGATTAGTTGGAATTTTCTAGGTTGATGACCATGTGGTTTGCAAATAAAAACAATTTTACTTCTTCTTTTCCAAACTAGACAACTTTTCCAAACTAGACAACTTTTATTTGTTTTTCTTGCCTGATTGTCCTGGCTAGATCTTTTAACAAAATATTGCATAGGAATGATGAAAGAAAATACCCTTACCCACCCGTCAGTGGGGAAAATCTTTCAGTTTTTTATCTTTAAATATGATGTTAGTTGTAGCTTGTTTATTTGTAAATGCCTTTTATCAGGTTGAGGAATTTCTTTTCTATTGTCAATTTTTGAAAGCTTTTATCATGAATAAATGTTGAATTTTTGTAAAGGGCCTTTTCCTTAATCTTTTGAGATCACAAAGTTTTTCTTTAGGTTGTTAATATCATGAGTTGCAATGACTGGTTTTCTGCTGTTGACCCAATTTTGCATTCCTGGGATAAACTCCATATTATGAGTGTTAGATTATCCTGAAAAGATTTTTTAAAAACTTACATAACTGCTGGACTGTAAAAACCACATCTAATCAGCTCTAATTTAGAAACAGTATTTTAGGTAGTATACTTTTCACTTATATAACTTTCACTGGTGTTAAATTCATTAACTAATTGAGAAGTATTACTTTTAGCTTTCAAATAAGACTTAAGGAGATTTTTATTTCAGGCATTACTGGAAATTTAATATAATACAGATCAATAAATATTCAAAAAGGTAGAATTAAGGATTAAGTGCAGTGGTACCAATGGCAACAATGTAAGTGCATTAGAATTTGAAGTTAAAAGGTTATCATTGATGAATATGATTGATGACTGGAATCTACATGACTGAAAAAGCCCAGGAGAATGTATATTTATATGGTGGAGACGTGAAGTAGGACTTTTTGACAATAGGAGATACAATAATCAGAAGATGTCTATGTTTTGAACATAGCTATAATATACTAAATCTAATATACTACATAATATACTAAATACGGCTAAAATATACTAAATGTTATTATATGTTAAATAGTTGAGTTAATAGTTAATATTTTTTTGCATCTGTTGGTATTAAGATATTTAAAGTTTAAGTAATTTTCTGGATCACACAGCTAGTGAGTATTATGGCTAGAAATCAAACTCAATATTTTCTATCTTTATAGTCCATGATACTAAAACTTGATGCTAGAAGTTGAGCACTGAGATATAAGGTAGGGCAGATTGGTTGGAAAACTCTTGCAACCTAAGCAATGACTAACTATTTATAAGGGTTTGAGCTTGATGATCATAATGTATGAAATCAGAGAGAAAAAAAGAAAAAAACAACTGTGGAGTTTATAGGAATGTCATAGAAACTCACATAAAACAAATGTTCCAAAAGGAAGAAAAACATTCAAATGAGGCATCTTATTAGGATATTTAGTCCCAAGTTAATTTCTACTCACCTACTCTCAAAGATGTAGTATATTACCCTGGGTGATTCCTAAAATAAAATTGGAAAATGACCTTATGTTACAGTAGATTTACATGAACATTATATAAAGAACAACTTCCTCATGGCGATCATTTGGTAATGTATAGAAATATTGAATCACTATGTTGTGCTTCAGGAACTAACTTAGTGCTGTAGGTCACTTAGAATTTAAAAACAAACGAAACAAACTCATAGAAAGAGAAATCAGACTTGTGGTTACCAAAGGTGGAAGTTGGGGGGGGTGGTTGAGGAGACGGGGAATTGGATGGAAAAAAAATAAAAGGAATAAGGGTTGGAGATAGATGGGCCCCAGGCTGAGCAGCTCGAGTCTGTCCCCTGTAGACAGATACTCCGATAATGACAGGAGCAAGGAGAAACTGAGTCCTGCTTGGATAGAAGATAAAGAGACCACATATTTCTTATTCTCAGGTCAAGGAGACCTCCCTGACTACACATGCACAGAAAAGCTCCTCAGGGGTCAAAAAGGGATGGTGCACCACCCCATAATAGGTGGTGTCAACCTCCCCATAGGCCTCTGCGCTGGAATCCATCTTGGCAACAAATAGATGCTCACGCAAGTTGGGGAGGACCCTAGGACAGGTCAGGTGTGGAAAAGAAATGAAATAACTGGCCAAAAGTAAACAAAGACCTGGAAGAATTGTCCTATAACGTGACTTGAATCTCCTCTCTGGGGTGCTCCTCCTCATTAGGGAGGACGCCTACACCCTTTCTCTCTGGGTGTGTATCTCTGCCTTGCTTCTCTCTTAAGTAAACAAACTGTTTCTCTGTGTGCTCTCCCACTTTTTGTGCTGTGTCTCTAATAATAAACTTTTTACCTGTTTTTACAGTTTTTGCCTCCTTGAGAAATTTATTTTTCAATGGGGGCAAGAGCCAGGGCAACTTTGCCTCTAGCCTCTAGCCCCTGGTGGCTAGGATTTCTGGTTTTCATTCAGTGGCTTTTGCTTCAAGCCACTGCTTACTGTTGTCTCCTCCAGATCAGAATGACTTTCTCAAATTGATTGGTAAGAATAAACGTGTTTGCCTAGATCAGTGGTCCTCAAGTTCGAGTGCTTCAGAATCCCCTGGAGGTTTATTAAAATGGCTCTCTGGGCCCCATTCCCAGAGTTTTCAATTCAGTAGGTCTGCAGTGTGGTCTAAAATTCTGCATCTCTAACAAGGTTCCAGATGATATTATGTTGCTGGTCCTGATATCACCCTTGACAACCACTAACATACCCTAGATCATCTCAGTTGCAATCTTCTCTCCAGGGCTGGGAGTCAGGACACCTAATTCCTGGTTAGTTCTCTGACTAACTGTATGACCATGGGAGAGATGCTGACCTCCCTAGATCTCATTTTCTTCATATTTAAAATATGGGTATGGATTAGTGACTTTTAAAATTTCTTCCAGCTTTATAATCATTTTTTATTTTATATAATTCTTTTCATTTTTTAATAATTGTTCATTTCATTTCATTTTTCATTTTTTATAATGACTTTTTTCATTTTACCTCAGAAGTCTGAATCTTTCCTGTAGCTCCTTACTACTACCTGATTTGAGAACAATTCATGTATTCATTAATGTATAAAATACTTACCATACCTACTTCATGCCAGGCATCAGGTTGTAGAATGAAGAAATTATTCCTGCTTTTCAGGAACTATATCTAATGTTACAGATCTCCAACTTTACCATACATCAGAATCACTTTGTTAGAATTAAAAACAACTCGGCCTTTCCCTGGGAGATTCTTATTCATTAAGTCTAGGCAGAGCCTTTGTATCTGAAATTAGCCTCACAAATAATTACTCTAAGCAGCCAGTATTAGGAATTAGTGGTTTAGTGGAGGAGATAGGTACAGGAAAGAGGTGATCATAGTGCCAGTGATTGGCACCAAAAAAAAAAAAAAGCTTGCATAAGGTGAGGAAGTCAAGTGAAACAGCTCAGTTAGTTCCCTTTTTATTTTCTTTCTTTCCCCTTCTTCCCTTCCTTCCTTTCTTCCTGCCTTCTCCTTCTTTCCTTCTTACCTCTTAGCAGGTTAATCACCCTTTGCTAAGTGTGGAATCTTGAAGAAACTTTTGTAATCAGTCTGTTGTTAGTGATACAGCCAACACACTGAAAGCAGTGTAAACTAGAAATCAAGGACTTGGTTTGGGGCCACTACTCTGCCATTATTCTTCCTAGATCCTGGGCAAATTGTTCCACCTCTTGAGGCTCAGTTCTCCCATCCGTGAAATGAGGGCATTGGGATTGACACAATCTGAGAGGCCTTTCATCACTGCCTGGAGAGGTAGGAGCTAGGACTAAGCCTTGCAGACAAGTTAGATGGTTTCTCATGGCCAGCTTTTGAGATGTTTCTGAAGTGGACTTGTTTTCGACAGTTTTCTTATTTCTCCTGCAAGTGAATTCAGAGGAGGAAGAAGGGAGGCAATCCAGTGGCTTCCACTTCTGTTTCATAGAATCCACTCATCAGTGCTTTTATTACTGGAAGAGAATACTGTGTATGTCTCTTCTTTGTGGGGCAATACCATGTCCTTTCATGATGTAGAATTTTCTTTGTAGCAGTCTAAAATAATCAAATAACCACTTTCAAATCTATGCTTTCAAAGTATCATCCTGACTGGTAAGTACATTTAAAAACAAGAGAAGCCGTTTAAGGAGTCGCTGTCTTGTGAGAGGGATGCTGAGAACCTAAAAAACTCAAAAGGATAATGTCAATTGAAATGCAAATGTTTTGGCTTAAGAAGGCAAAAAACTACTCCCTATTTTGGTCTAGAAAAATGAAATTTAGTTTACTCTAGCAGAGCTCTCTGAGATATGCATTTCTCGGAGTGATTAATATCACTTACAGACCATTCTGCAGGCAATATGCACGGGGAGTAACGCAATTCTGTTAGGCACGATTTTTCTCTTATAAAAAATAAGTGAATGTTATGCCATTTTGTTAACTCTTTGCATGTTTTAATGCAAAGAGTTATATTTTAGTTTTACCCTTGTCTTTAAAAAACAGGCACAGATGTCTAGCTTGTAAAACACTAAGGACAATGATTTCAAGTATGGGTGGGGACTGGCATTTTTTACAAAAAATAGGAAAATGATGAGCTAAAAAGCATATTTATGATATGGTTAGAATTTCCAGTGGAATTTTATTTTAATATATTAGAGAAACATAGGGGACTTCCCTGGTGGCGCAGTGGTTAAGAATCCGCCTGCCAATGCAGGGGACATGGGTTCAAGCCCTGGTCCAGGAAGATCCCACATGCTGCAGAGCAACTGAGCCCATGGGCCACAACTACTGAGCCTGAGCTCTAGAGCCCACGAGCCACAACTACTGAGCCCTCGTGCCACAACTACTGAAGCCTGAGCTCCTAGAGCCCGTGCTCCGCAAGAGAAGCCACCGCTATGAGAGGCGTGCACACGTCAACGAAGAGTAGACCCCGCTCACCGCAACTAGAGAAAGCCCGCGCACAGCAACGAAGACCCAATGCAGCCAAAAATAAATAAATAAAATAAATTAAAAAAAATTTTTTTTTAAATTAGAGAAACATAGTTGAATTCCTATATGGTTTAAAAACAATTAATATTTATTATTGTTAATAGTATTATCACATTGCAAATGATGCCATACAAGTGTATATGACTTTCCAGACCACTATAATCTGTTTATGCTATTTAACTTAACCACCCTAACAAACAAGGGAAGTATAAATTATTGCACTTATTTTAAAGATAAAGAGAATGAAGCAAAGATAATTTAAGTTCTTCATTTAGGGTCATGAAGGTTATAAGTAGGCTTCAAATTTAATTCTCCTGTGCAACCACTTCAGCCTATATTTTTTTCTGCCCATTTCCTGGAAAGCCCCTGCCCAGCAACAGATCTGGGAACAGTTTTACATAGGCAGACCAGAGGCGCATCTTGCAGGACTGGATGGTAAATAAACTACAACTGCAGCTTACGTGCTACAAAAAGAGCATGAATGCTTCTGATCATACACTGAAGCCAATGTTCACCAGGGCTGTGAGACACACCTGCCATTAGAGAAGAACTAGCTTGGGCACTGTTGACAAATGGAAAAAGGCTACTGGTGGCTTTTCTAAGCCCCGCATGAGAGTCTGGTAGATTAAGAGTTATATGAAGAGCAAGCCCATACCCAGAACCCCATAAAGGCAATTAATTGTCTGAAGTTATAAATGTAAAATATGTTCCAATGTCTTGTCAAAGTTGATGATCATCTTACTAGTTAAATGTTTTCAGATGTGATCTTTCCTGTTAATAAGCATCACATGTACCACCTACAAAGAGAGAAACTATGAAAACTGGAAGCAGCTCAGAACAGGCCTTCTGGTTTTTCTGATGCCCTCTTGCACGTGGAATATGTGCAGACTCGTCAGACTGGGGTAGAACTTCCTTTGCACACTGGCTGTCCTTCCTTTTATGTCTTGCTTCACTTCTACGTTCATGCTCTCAAACTAAGGTACCACTTACAAGCTATGTTATTATGTGGGAGAGCCTGCTGATTTCTATGAGCATAAATATTAAAAGCAACACATCCACTATGGCGTTTCTATTTGTACCAGGCTAATTTAGAATTCTTTCTAGTAGCACCACAATTGCTGCTTACGTGATCTCCTTGCTTGCTCATTGCTGGGCTCCATCTCCATTGCTGGGCTCAATCTCCCTTACTGTTCTATTCAACATGATTCTTCATTCTATTCTAGTGTGTTCCTGGAGAGCCTAAAAGGATGACATTAACACAACACTATGACATGCTGATAGAGGTAATATTTGGGAGGCACCTGATTGCCTTTTAGAGTTCTTCAAATGATAAAATAGGTCATGTCATGCCAACCTTCCTTTCAAAGGCTCCCAGAAGGTCCCCATCCCCCAGTAAAAACCATCATCCTATCATTAGCCTATAAACCCCGTCTGAATCCTGCTAGCTTTCTGACCTTGAACTCCTTCTCCTCTACCCCCTGCTCACTTTTCTTTTAGCATATTGAGGCAGGAAAGACAGGGCCGGGCCAAAGGACTGCCTCCTCCTGCATAGGCATTAGGCAGAAGGCAAAGCCACCTCCTTGTTTAGCACTTAATGAGGCCAGGACACATGAAGGAATGGGATATAAAACAGAAACTCTGTCCATGAAAACGGTGGAGCATGTGCAATAAAAATGCACAGTTTGCTGATGACCATGTATGACCTTCCAAATGGCTCTTAGAGCAGGAGTACAGTGGCTTCAGGAGACAAATGCACAGGACTTGGAGCTGACGCAACCTGGTGCCATCCAGGCCACATCTCAACCCTCCCCTCAATGAATATTCCATCCCTAATCAAAAAGGCCCCACCCATTCAAAGGGCTAAAATTGAGATAAAAAGGGGGAGAAAAAACCCTGCTCCATGCCCTTCACTTGCGAGGATGCCCACCCGCCCTGCACTCTTCTCCTCTGGGTGCGTGACTTTTGCTTCTGCCCTAAATAAACTGCTTCTTTGTGCTCTTTGCTCTCAGCCTCAGTGTTATTTTTTTATTTTTTATTTTTTTCCTTTGTGTTTTGTGTTCCTCCTCCAAATTCTTTTGGAGAAGTTGAACAAGAGCCTGGACTTTTGATAAAGCTTTTTTGGTATCAATATTGCCTTTTTTGGGCTCTTTGCACACACTCTTCTCTATGTCTGGAATGTTTTCCCCTGTATATCTACATGGGCTGATTCCCTTTCCTTCTTTTAAGTCTTTGCTTATATGACATTTGTACAGTGAGAAATTGCTTAAAAACCCTATTTAAACTGCAACACACACACAGACACTTCACATTCCTTTACCCCAGTAACTACTATATTTTTTAGTGTGTCACTTAATTCATTTTGTTCTTTCTGTCTCCTCTTACTCAAATATGGCTCCTCTGAAGATTATATATGTAATATATATACTCTGTGTTAATGTTTTTGCTTTCTAATGAGTTCCCAGGGTCTTGACCAAATGACTGGCACGTGATCTTTCAATAAATATGTGTTATATAAATGGTCATGTCTAGGTAGTTCCATATATAGATTGGACCCAGCCATTTTTCTTTGTCAGGAATAAAGGGGAACCAGATGAAACATAGGATTCTCCAATGATCTGGGTTAGGAAACCAGTTTTCACTGCAAGGTTTCTTTGGATCGCACATGATAGAACATTTTATTAATTGAGAAAGTGAATAACAAGCTGTTTTTAATTTAGCAACGTAAATCAATCTTCACTTTAATAATCACAAAAGACATGACACATAAACAAATTCTGTTTGCAGTATAATGTGTTAATACATTCTGAGACCACATGAGAAGTTTAAAAAACTTTCCTCCTTGAATTTTGGAATTGATTTTAGTACTTAGAAAAATAAATGTATTTTAATATATGGAATAAGTATACCTTTATCATAATAGCAAGTTTACTACTGCTTTTCATATTTTACTAGAGCCTACTCGGTTTTACAAATATGCAATGTATCATCAGAAAAGTGCATATGTTGGAATTCCTGAAGTACAGTGAATTATAAAAATGGTAACAGAGACCACTTTTGCAAAGTTACAGATTTAAATTTTAATGTTATTAATGTTCTTCTACTTAAAACATGCTTGACTTTGGAAAATTATTTTTATTATATTTATTTAGCTACCTTTAATTCTTATAACATTTTAAATTTTATTATTTTATATATAAAATATCAGTATTCAATGAGAGGTTTCTCACTCTATATTTAGATAATGGATGGATTTCTTCACATGAAGCCTCCCTTGCATTTCTGGAATACATCTACATTCATTTTGTAGTATATTGTTATTTTTATACTTTATTGGAATGCGTTTGCTATTTACTTAGTTTTTTTGTATCCATATTCTTAAGTGTTCTGAACACCTGCAATTTACCTGCTGGTAAAGAGTATGCAATAAAGAGTATGCAATGGCTGAGTACACGACACTAGGCACTAGACAGATGAGATAGTAACAGTTTATTTGTCAAATATACTCACACCCTGGAGGAAGGGGACACACAGGACGTTCAGGGCCACACTGGGGTTGCACTCGGGAGCAAAGTGACCCAATAGGGATCAAGGGAGGCATGCTTCATAGTATCCAGAGGGTAGACTAACACCTGGTCCCATCAGGACTGTGTGATTGGCTTCTTTGAAAAGTTTCATGGGTTGGCAAGGAGGTGAAATCCAATCGGTTGAGGACAGGTAATGGCTGATCAGGGTACTGGCTGGCATGTGGGGTGGGGGGAGCATTTCCCATTGAGTGGGGTGCGTATCTGGCAAAAGCAACTCACAATTAGGGTTTTATGGGGACCTGTGGAGGCTCAAAAATGTCAAGGCAGCACTTGAAATTTTAGGTTTTACAATACAATAAGTGAGATTGATCTGGTGCGCAGTTGCAGCGCTCGGGCTTCTCTCTAGTTGTGGTGCGTGGGCTCCAGGGCGCATGGGCTCTGTAGTTTGTGACACGCTGGCTCTCTTGTTGAGGTGCATGAGCTCAGTTGTTGTGGTGTGTGCGGGCTTAGTTGCCCTGTGGCATGTGGGATCTTAGTTCCCAGACCAGGGATCGAACCCGCATCCCCTGCATTGGAAGGCAGATTCTTTACAACTGGACCACCAGGGAAGTCCCTCTAGAACATTATTTCTAATATTAGAACATTATTTATAGAATATAAAATTTCTAGAATACTTAAAATATAATGGACTCAGCAATTCTTTAACAGAAATCAGTTGTAATGCCAGCTGATTCTGATAATTTTGAATCATGTTTGCAATCCCTTTTATGTCAAAATATTCTAATTATTCTTAGGTTATTAAAAATGTTTTAATTTTACTTATAAATAACTTACTCTAGGTTTTGATATTTTTGTTATAGATTTGCTCGTGGTATCTTCTTATTTTTATTTCTTTTATATTTATGTATAACCACACAGGTATAAGAGAAATATGAAATGTTTCTTTTTTTATTCCTAATCTTGTTTTTTATTCTTTTTTAGTTAATCAAGTTCATAAAGGCTATTCTATTAATCTTTTCTAAAGATAAGTTTAGATTTATCTTTAAATATTTATTTCTTTTTATTTCATTAATTTCAGTATTTATTTTTAGTTCTAATATCCTGTATCATTGTGATTATATCATTTGTTTTCTAATATCTTTAACAAATATAAAATGATTTATTTCTGGGAAAGTTTCAATTACTTAAATGCTGAAACTGAGATGTTAATTCTTGTGAAAGTGATTTATTAAGGGAACAGCCTATAGGGGAAGACTTTAATACATCACTATTAAGTATAACATTAATTATAGGGTTTGCTAGATCTCCTCTATCAGATTAAGAAAGGTCTCTTCTATTCCTATGTCTGCATTTATTGAAGTGATCACATGTTTTATCTTTCTCTGTTCAAGTGGTGAATTACGATTGATTTTTGAATGTTCAACCAACTTTTGAAATCTGATATAAAGCCCACTTACTCATGGTATATTAATTTTTTCCTATTGTGGGATTTACATTGTAATTTTCTCCTCTAATCTAAAGCAGAACCTGATACTTTTAAGTAGGGGTAGTTGTTCCTCTTGTTACAGATGTCATTGTGCTTGTTACTGGAGGCTCCACCTGCCAGATTTTAAGCCTCAATTTATTTGGTATCCTTTCATATCTTACTGTTGGAGAGAAAGAAGTACAATTAACATTGGCTGTTTGGCTAACCATTTTTGTATGCTTGTGTGAGTGTGAGTGTGTGTGTGTGTGTGTGTGTGTGTGTGTGTGTGTGTGTGTAGCCAGAGCTAAAGGGAGAGGGAAATGAGGAATTATTGTTTAATGGGCATATAATTTCAGTTATGCAAGATATATACATTTTAATTTAACCTTTTCAAGTTACTATGAAAAGTTTTGTGCTTATTGAATACTTTTCCTTCTTATCCCAAAGCTTTCTATACTTTCAGCAAATAAAGTTGGCAACTTCAAATATCTTAAATAAAGAAGATAAAAGTCAGAAGAATGATGATGTCTGGTATGTAAGGTTAGAGAAAATGATTTTTAGGAATATTCTGTGTTTCATCTTCGTTAATTAGCAGCAACATATATTTATCATAGAAAGGCAAATATTTCTGCTTATTTCTTAAGGGTATTAACAAGTCCTAGGAAATTTGCCTACAGCCTTTTCTATGTCAGATCATCATTTTCATATACAGAAACATACAGTTTAAGGAGAGTTTATATTAAAGAGACAAATTGGTAAAACGTAGAGACAAAAATTGCCAATCAAACTACCAAATTTCTGTCTTGCCTAAATGGGGTTATTATACACTATTTTATATATTTTATTCAATTCTTAATAAGTATTCCATAAAGGTATATAAACTATATTGATAATATTTTATTAAAGGATATCATACCTTTGGCTACATAGAACAAAGATTAGAGATCACCGGTATCTTTTGGCTTATAATATATGCCTTCCTGCTGTCTGAGGAAGGATGTGTTTCTTTTACTCCATGGACTCAATATTTCAATGATCTTATTTTTTTTTTTTTATTGTGACAGTACTCAGGTACTCAGCGCTCATTATGACAATCTTTTATTATAAGTGCTAAAGGGTTTTTATTAAATAAAACTTATTACTTGGATATATCATAAAACTGCCCAATATCTGCTTAATGTAATGTTTAATTTAGTAATTGAAAATAGCTACCACAAAAAACCATTTATAAATGAATGATGACTGTATCCTTTTCCATGACATTTACACCTAAAAAGAGGTATATATCTCCTGAAATTGCATCATAGATCAGACGAACATGAGATTTATATTTTCAATTCCCGTTTAATACACAATCTGATGATGAATGATACAAAGTGGTTGGTTGCCACATGAAGTAACTTTATGTATTCTGACAAATTTTTCTGTTCGTTTATGTTTGTGGTCATAGCAGACTCGGGCAAACACATTTTTTAGGCGGAATCTACCTGAGAATATGGTGAATTGGCATGAGAGTATCGGTCTTTGCCTTCCAAGACCCTTAGCTGGTAAATGAGCAATATCTCAGAATCAGCTGAAAGGGAGCCAATTAGTTCAAAACCTTTGGAGCATTTCTGTCCCTGAGTATAGCAGAAAAAGGACAAGTTTCATGAAATTATTAAGACCCAGTGAAAACTCCTTTGTTATGTATTTTTAAAAGAATCTAAACATAGTAAGGGAGGATGTTAGCCTTATATTCTTTTATTGCTCTGTGGTGCTAACAAATACAATTGACTGACAATGATTATAAGTCCGCCTCATTGTTCCTATTTATCTCATGTCTGTTCTGGCCCTAAGAACTACAATTTGAATTAGTCTCCCTACGACTTTTCAAGAGAGTCCATTTAACACTATTGTAGTTTTCTTGGAACAAGACCAAAATAGAAGAAATGATTCTTTCAGAGAACAGGTGGATGGGAACACGGAGTGAGAGCTCCCGAGGACAGATTGTAGTCAGCTAAGCCAATGAATGCTAAGAGATCTGGCCATAAAAAAGGGAAAAGGAGCTTATTTGCTGGATAAATAATTACAGAGTTTATTTATGAAAAACGAGTATTTTTGAAGACTCTTAAAAAGAGTGACTTAGAATTCCCATTTGGGTAGGTTATTTAGTTGGATCAGTAGAAAATAGATTTTAAATTTGGGTGGTAAGAGTTAAAAAATGACAATGAAAAGGAAAGGGTGTTAATATACAAATGTAAGATGCACTTATAACAGTATGTATTTGACAGTTATTTGCACTTAAAAATGTATTGCTTCACAGCTCCCAATTCACCCTTTATTACCTGCTCTGTGATAATGGAGTGGGGCCCTGTAAACAATGCTCCTTACAGCGGGCACAGCATTAAGTATTATGAGTAGCGCACACAGGAAGGAAACTGAAAAAGGAAGGCATTTCTCTTCCTGGGTTAGGTGTGCTTCTTTTGGCCTTTTCTTTCTCCTGTCGTACAGCTGCACACCCAGGGAATGCAGTCCCTTGGTAAGTTTGCAGCCCCAGTTCTGACCTGGATACCAGCTCACCACAGTCTTCCCAACAGGGACATTGTGCTCCCCAGGCCTTATTCTATCCATTCAGTGAGCAGGATACTAAGGCCTTGATACTGGCTATGCACACACCTCTGAACCTTGGTCAAACTGAATCTCATATGTATGTCAAGAAACACCTAACACAGACATCACATATCTCAGGCCTCACACCACTAACCACTTAGCAGCTCCTACAGCCCGGACCCATTTTTGTGGACCTTCCCACCAGGCATAGTTGCCTGCAGCCCAGAGGGTTTTCTCCTGCTTGAAAATCCCATCCACAATTTTTATCCACCTGTATTCTGCACAAGTGTTTCCTGTTTGCCTGAAAACTGTAAAATAGCTCTGACTCAGTTCAACCCCGAGAATTTTTCCACAAACTGGTGATCTGCCACAACATCTATTTCAACAGCGTCTGAAACCCTGTCTTGAAGAAGTGAATTAAGCCAGACAGAAAGACAAATATAATATGATATCATTTACATGTGGAATTAAAAAAAAAATGATACAAATAAACTTATATACAAAACAGAAATAGACCCTTTCACAAACTTATGGTTACCAAAGAGGAAATGGAGGGAGGGATAAATTAGGAGTTTGGGATTAACATATACACACAACTATATATAAAATAGATAACCAACAAGGATCTACTGTATATAGCACAGGGAAATATACTCAATGTTTTGTAATAACCTATAAGGGAAAATAATCTGAAAAAAATAGATACATATGTATGTATAAGTGAATCACTTTGCTGTACTCCTGAAACCAACACAATACTGTAAATTAACTATACTTCAATTAAAAAAAAATTTAATCCAAAAAATAAAAAGAAACTCTTCTGCTTCCAAGTTTGTTTTTTACTTTTGACACTCTCCTTCAGCAGTAGGGTATTTTTTAGAGTTGTCCTTACCTTTTATTCCCCTGATATAGTCTTTATATCAAGTTTTCTCATTTCAAATTACTGTGTGGGTTCTGTCTCCTGATTGGATTTTAATTGACAAAGAACATGGTTGAATTAATTGTGAGCATGAAGAAGAGAGTGGGCAAGGGTGATTCTCAGACATGAACTGATTAATGGTGGCACTTTTGACTGATATATGAAGTCGTCACAAGTAGGGGAAGAAAATCAATTCCATTTTGAATCTGGACATTGTGAAGTACTTGTTGGGCATTCAGAGGTAATTGGCCCTCAGGCAATAAGATAGAATAACTGAAGTTTGGTGGAGAGAGGACAGATAGAAGAAATGGATTCATGAGTTATCAGCATTCAAGAGGAAGTTGAAATTATGAGCGTGGAAGTGATCACCTAAACTACCAAAGTATGATGAATGATAAAAAGCAGAGACTCAAGGACAGAAATCTATGGAAAATTAATATGTAATAATTCCCAAGAACAGCTTAGAAGTAGCCATGAGGGGAAAGTAGACACTTCCTCAAGTAAGGAGTGATTAGTGATGCTAAATATAACAGGAAATATTAATATAAGGTCGGGAAATTTTTCATTAAATTTGGCAACTCAATTCTATTAAGAAAAGTTTCAGTTCTTTTGTGAGATTAGGAACTAAATTATCATGACTTGAGAAATAAATTTTTAGTGAGATGACAGAGGGTAGTTTTTTCTTTGTGAAGTTTAAGTGAAAAGAGTAAAAGATTAAACAGTGTCTTGCAGGACACATAGCATAGAAGGCAAAGGATAATTTAGTTTTTAGGGTGAGAGAGTTTTAAGAATGATTAACAAAGGAAAAAAATTGTCAGAGGGAGAAATTAAAGGTAAAAAAAGCTGCAGTAATAATCAATAGAACTCAATCTCTGGGACACAAAGTGTTGGACTTCAGAACACGTGGAGGGCTTGGCTTCGAAATGAAGGTGGTATTTGTGACTTCAAGATGTTTTTGGTTGTGGAAAGTATGTAATACGGGGCAGGAGAAATCAAAGAAATTCATGCTTAATGACAAGTCTTCTCAGTGAAGTGATCTAATGAGATTGATGAAGTGGGAGAAAATGTAAGGCTCCTTGGAGAAATTAGATGTAGAATATGTTGAGGAGGTTAGGTCAGGAATTTGTGATCCATTGATATACAATAGCAACAATCAGTGGTAGAGTATTCGCGTTTGTTTGTGTGTATATATGTATCCAAAAGTGATTATCTGCTCATGTACATAAGTAATATATTTTTGCTCTTGCCAAGAATTGCCATAAATATTTACACCAATTGGCTTTTCAACTAGCAGGATATGAAAGAGACTATCTCACTGTGTAAGTAAACTTTAGATAGAATTCCATACAGTACTCAAAATCAATTGCAAATCTCTATTTTGGACAATTTTAGACCTAACATGGAATAGTGGAAAGAGCATAGACTTGGTCTGAGAAAGTCCTGGATTCCACTACAGACTCTCCAGTTTTCAAGCTGTAGGATGTTGTTTCTTTCTGATCTTGGTACATCCAGATACATAATAAATATTACTGTAATTCTTAAGTGTATAGGTTCTTACATTTCTAGGAGGGTTCTCTAGAAGTTTATTTTCTTTCTGAGTCTGAGTTTTCTCATGTCTAAAATCAGGATAATCCTTACTCTGTAAAGTTGCTGTGAAGACCAGATGAACTAATTAATGTATATGAAGTCCATGGCTCATGGCATCTACAGAGATTTAAGTTAGTGATTGAAACAACAGAAGATGTAGATTTTCCTATTTACCCACACTGTCTTCCTTTCTTTAATCCAAATGTCGAAAGCAATTCACATACACATTAATTGTATTAACCACTTAATCTCTCTGATACTGACTTTTATTCTTCAAAACCAATATTAACTATTATTTAGGATATACACTTTTACTTAACAATTAATTGGTCATAGTGGCAAGAATCACCTAAAAACAAACAGAAATAATTGAGGAGACATTCACTGAGAAATGAGTAGAGAATTTCCAAATTCGCAAATATAGATGAAGACTATATTTTTAGGATTATAGCAAATTAAATATTCCTCTTGGTACAAAAATAACTTGAAATTCCAGATAAAATGCAATAAATATCCTCATGAATACATAGCTGAGAGAGCAGGACCATATAGAGACCAAAAATGACAGAGGAGCTGAAACCAGCAAAGTAAACAAAACACGAGATAAAAGCTTTCTTACATGTATTTGCTTATACCATAAATTTAGTGCCTTGGGTTTGAAGTTCTCTTCAGGAGACAGAAAAAAGCCATGGAATTTGCACCAGGAGAAACCTTAAACAAGACCTTTTCAAAAAGTTAGGAACCTCATCTCCATGAAAGGTTGTGATTAAAAAAAAAAAATTGCCTTCACACAGTGTTTGAGGTTTGATTTTCAATGACCTTCATGGTCTGGGAAAACTCAAGCAGAGAATTTTTTAGTGCGTTTTTAGGCTAATATTACCCTAGATCCCTGATACTCAACGTGTGATCCACAAACACCCAGCAGCATCTGGATCACCTGGAAATTTCCTAGAAATACAGAAACTCTCGCTCTTTCCCAGGCCTACCATCAGATGCTTTTGTGTTATTAACAAGATCCCAAGGTGATTTGCATGCACATTGCCTTGGTTTCCTATTGCTGCTGTAACAAACTTAGTGGAACAAGCAAACTGATGTTACCACAAATTTAGTGGAAATCAACCTAAATTTATTATCTTCCTGGAGATCAGAAGTTCTAATATCAAGGTATTGGAAGTCCACATTCCTTCTGGAAGTTCTAGGGAAGAATCCATCCCCTTGCCTTTCTAGGTTCCTAGACGCTGCTTGCATTTCTCTGCTTGTAGCCTTTTCTCCATCTTCAGAGCCACCAGTATAACATTTTAAATCTCTTTCCTTCTCCCATTCTGCCTTTCTACTCTATTTCTAGCACCACATCTCATTCCCTCACTATGACCCTCCTGCCTTACTCTTATAAGACTCCTTGTGATTACATTGGGCACACTTGCATAATCCAATAACTCCACCTGCAAAGCCCCTTTGGCATAGAAGGTAACACATACTCAAGGTCTGGGAATTAAGAAATGAGCATTTTTGAAGGGCCTTTATTCTGTCTACCACACACAGTAAAGACCGAGAGGCACTGCCTTAGAGAGTCTGAAAGAAGTAAGTGGAAATACTCTCTAAAGAAACTCAAGCTCAACTTAGATATTGTGGGATTCCTATCAAATACAACTGGCTGAATGGGAGCTCACAAACAAATTACAAATCAATTGAAACAATATGGCATGTGAGAGAGCCCACAGAAAGAACAAACAACAGAGAGAACAAAATGTAGTATTAGGACTGTAGATGCTTACAAATATTTATTTAAAGAAGTAATGTTCTGTATAAAATACATGAACACAACTTTCAAAAACAAGTTGGCATATTTGGAAAACAACCAATATATTACAAAGCAAATTAAAAACAAAGTAAAAAAGAGAATAAGTGCACTAACAAATATATATGGATAAATGATGCAGAATGCAACACAGAGAAAAAACAGAAGCTGTGAAAGAAGGTTTATACACATTGAGGATATGATAAAAAGATCCAATATACATCTAATTGGAATCCCAGAGGAATACAATAGTGAAAAGGGGTAAGAAACATATTTGAAAAAAATGTTGTGACACACAGTAATATACAGGAAGCATAATTCATTCCAAGAAGGATAAATAGCAAGAAATATATATTTAGGTAAATCAGAATGAAATTAAACAACACCAAGTCAGCCAGGAGGAAAAAGACAGATTATGTACAAAGGATGATAGCTAACTACTCAATTGCAATATTAGAAGCTAGACACAGTAGAATATCTTTGTAGGACTGCAAGAAATAATTTAAAATATAGAATTGTATAATTAGCTAAGAGCTAGAGTTAAGTAAATCCTTTTTCAGTATAATACCACATATTTCACAAGGATATATATATATATATATATGTAATAAAAGTATTTGAAATGTAGATAGACCCAACCAACTGGGATAAGCAGTCACGTGCCAAAAGGAATTTTGAAAAGAGTAGACAGACAAATGACAGTTTTCCCCACCCTTTCATTCCAATATGAACATCTGAGTTTATATTAATCTAAAAATACCATATTTTATAAATGTGAGTTGCCTTTATTGCTCTACACCAAATCTCATGTGAGATTCTCTATTGTTCATAAAAATGAAGTCAAATTTAGAAGAGCTCTGAAAGCTCATGTAGCACTTCAAGTGTGGTCTGCAGATCGGTGCTTATCAATGAACTGTTTGTTAGAGTCATGACAATATGATAAAAAAATTGAACATTTGAAAATGTTTATAGTAATTTAACATTGCTGCACTATTCAAAGCACATGATCCAAGACTTGTCTCCCTGAACAGGAAACAGATCCATTTTGGTGCTGATGATCTTTTGTAATAAATTATATCATGTATGAATGAAGTATTACTCATGACATTTTAAGTTTAATCTGTTAAATGAAACCCAAAAGTATGAAAAATATGAAAAAGCTTAAGCATTTAGTTACTGCATTACTTGTTTTTTATAAACATCTTTTCTTATCAAGCCTTTTAAAAATATATAGTTTTATAATATTATTTAAATTGGGAAAGCATAATTTCTGTTATTTATTTTTTCACCCTAATTTTAATATGTTGAAACAAGTGTGTTATACTTTGACAAGAATTATTATGAATTCTTTTGTTTGAAGCAGTAGTTGTAAGCCTAATGACAACTACACAAGTGATTCTAAACAAACCCAAAATAGCTGATGCTAATTTTACTCAAATGTATGATTGTACAAATATTGAGTTTACTTTTATAGGCATGATTCATAATGAGGTGCTAGAATAACAGTAGGCTATTTATGAGGGATGTACTGACTAATAAAACAATGATTCTATTACAATTTAAGTATCATTTATATGCAAAATAAAAAGGAACACATTCAACCATAATTACATTTTAAAAGAAAATATACTGAATTAAAAACTCAAAAGAAGCTGATGTTCAATAATTCAAATATAAATGTTGGTTCATGTAAGAGGGCTTCTTATAAAGTAACACATCAGGTTGAAGACTAAAGGACCACATACAATTGCTGAGACATTAGTGAAAGACTGTATCAAAGAGGGGCAATTAGTGAAAGACTGTATCAAAGAGGGGCACCTATAAACGTTGGATAAATTGGTGGCAATGAAGGTAAGTCAAGTATCAGTTAACTGTTATAACATTGACATTTTTAGGAGACGGTTAATGATACAGAACACCAAAACTTAGAAAAACATAAAGCTATCAGAGTATTTTTTATTTCATCTTACAGAATGCCCAGGTATTGTTAAAACAGCAGTTCTTTGAATGTGATGAAGATAAAAAGGCATGATTCCTTTGTTTAGCTTCACCGCTATAGAACAGCTAGCTCTGAAGGGCATAACATTGTAGTTGTCCATTGTGAGAGACTTCAGTTCCGATGACCCAGCTACAAAGATAGGAAAACCTTATAGTTTAGTTGCCCAGTGTGTCAGTTATCTGTTACTCATAACAAATCACCCAGAACTTAATGGCTTAAAAAATCAAACATTTATTTCCTCACCATTTCCATGGGTCAGGAATGTGGGACATCTGCATAGGTCATCTAGCTTAGGTTACTTCATGAGGTTCTAGTCAAGCTGTTGACCAGAGCTGCAACCATCTGAAGACTCAAATGGAGCTGAAAGATCAGCTTCCAGAAACTCATATGGTTGTTGTCAGGCCTCAGTTGTCACTAGCTTTGACCATTTGATTGCCCTGGTGGCCTCTTCATAGAGGCTCACAGAATTGCGTCTCCCGGGGTAAGTGACCCAAAAGAGAATGAGAAAAAGTGAACACTCTCAAGACAGAAGCTGCAGTCTTAAATAATTTTACTTGAATATAATTACATACCATCATATCACCACATGCTGTTGGACACGCAGATCAACCCTGACACAAAGGGAACTACCCAAGATGTGTGGTTCGTTGGGGGCCATCTTGGAGGCTGGCTACCACATCCAGATTAAAAATGTTACGTAAATGTAAATCATATGCTGCTTCCTTTGTTGAGGAAGTATTGTTTCAAAACCCAAAACAAAACAACAAACAAAAAACAGAACCTCAGCTTCACTAAATAGTATTGTCAGCGTTTTATGAAGTACTGTGAGTTACCTAAAGAATGAGTGTTATATTTAGGATTACTCTCTTTTTTACGTGATGATATCAAAACATCATAAATTTATTGCCTGCCGAGGTACAGCAGCTAATAAGGAGAAGAATCATTTCAATGATGCCTGAATTATGGACAAACACATTTTTGTGTTACTGCAAGGTAGGAGATCAGTTTAGTCTTGATATAAACATATACTTTGGACAGCCACTTATTGTTTATCATCATTATTTTTTAAAATGATTTTAGCATTTCCATGCAAAGAAGGAATGGATGTTTTTTAATAGCATGCGGGATAAAAGAGCCAAAACAAAGTTTAGAAATCTACAAGAACAGAGGTTTAAAAATTGTGATGATATTCCACAATTTAAGGATAATTACCAATTAATTAGGATCTTGATATTGTACATCTGTGAAAAGTTATCACCGAACACCTTAAAAATTTGGTAGAACATTATGAATTACATTTCTGTCAAGAAAGATCCATGCATAGGAGGTTTATGATCAAAACTGATTTCTTTAGTCAGAAGACAACTTAAACCTAAATTTATAAGATAAATTATTGGAACTAGCTACTGATGACACATTGAAAATGAATTTTAAAAATAGAGATTACTTGCTACCTTTTGGACAAAAGCTTAAATGAATAATCTGAACTCACTGAAGTTGCTTTAAAATCTCTTCTATTCCCATTAACACATCACTGTGACACTGGTTCGCTACAATGAATGTTATCAAAACAAGACATTGAAGCAGTTTAGCTACATATTATTTCCTCTTAGTAGCACTATTGTTAATGCAACCTACATTAGTTAAGTTAATAAGTGAGAAGCAAGCTCATTTATCACGTTAATATTTGACTGTTAATGTAGGTGGTATTTATTTAAGTGTGCTTGCAGGTATTTAATACGGAGAATCGTTATATCCCTCACACATTTCCATTTAGTTATAAATCTAGAATGACAGAAAAGTGTGTAATATTTTATATTAATTGATTACTCACATTTGCAATGAATAATTCATATATTTAATTATTTCCTTACGTTATGTTTGTTCCAATTGGATATTAAAATTTAATACGCCTGTTGGCTCTAATGGCTGAAAAACTTTGGGCTTGTATATTATACCTCTTTATTTATTTAGCATTTCATTTGAATTCTTTTAAGTGTTGGACTGTGATGTATTGGATCTTTAAAATTTTTTTTGTCAAAGATAGTTTGAGAAACGCTGACCTAGTGGATTTTAGCAAGTTAATTACAAGTTTATTATAAATACTTTGGTTTGGCCTCCGCAGAAAAGCAGTAATGGATTCAAAGTTCACAACAGGTTTCCCCCGCTATCTGAAAGCAGAATGTTTCTATGAAACCTTTAGTAAGCCGAAATGGCATAAAGTGAAGAAGCAGCCACCTCAGGACACATGTTGCTAACAAATGCACAAAAAAAATCGAGATAAAGTGCAGGTGCTCTCAGACACAGCTTAGAGCTATGGCGCTTGTTGATGCTGAGATGCTGAATGAATTCCTTAGGGAAGGAGCTTGGCCAGGTTGGGGGCCTGGCCACCCCCTGCTCAGGTGCTCGTGGCCTCCATAGCAGCTTGCTGCTACAAAACAAACACTGAACCCAACTTCTGCTTTTCGCCTTTTTTCATAGAATGAAAATCCTCTTTGGATTTCTTTCGGTTGGCAAAACAGGTATTAATGTAGATCTTTCATAAAAGCGAAGTGGTGTAAAGTGAACTTTCGAAAAGTGGAGGTTACCTGAATAGAAAGAGTTGTCTTGGGGGGAAGGGAGGGATAAATTAGGAGATTGGGATTAACATATACACACTACTATTATAAAATAGATAACTAATAAGGGCCCACTGTATAGCACAGGGAACTCTACTCAATACTCTGTAATGGCCTATATGGGAAAAGAACCTAAGAAAGAGTGGATATATGTATATGTATAACTGATTCACTTTGCTGTACACCCAAAACTAACACAACATTGCAAATCAACTCTACTCCAATAAAAATTTTAAAAGAAAAATAAAAAATAGAAAGAGTGGTATGGTTGTTTCTCAGGGAGGAAAGGTAAAACAAACAAAAATGAAAAAACAAACAAGCAAAAAAACCCCACAGCATTTAGGCTATGGAACTGAAGTATGGAGAACCTTAATTTTTTTTTCTTTGACAACCTAAAGAAAAAAGAGAAAAGGAGTAGATTTTAAAACAGCACTTCAATTTTCTTTCACTTTTGCGTAAGGGCTTTGCCGATAACATTGGTAAAAAACTTTGGTTCTTTAGAACAAGTGATATAGATTTTATCTGATTGCCTTGAAATGCTTTTCTTTTCCACTGAAATTATTCAGCAATGATGTATAAAAGTTGATTTTTCCATGTTATTTAGAGATCGGTATTTCTGTAGTACTAATGAAAACAATAACACTGATATACTTTTGAATTTGGCTGAAAAGATTTAAAAAATTCTCAAATTATTTATGAGAATGCTTGTCAGGTTTTTCTTTTGATGTTAATTTTATATATTTTCGTATATGAAAAATTACAATGAATCAGAAATCATTAACCATGTAAATAACTATTATAATATTTTGAGAGCTTTTTATATGTTACATATTTTACATTTGTTAAACTATTGCATGTGTTAGATGTTTTGTATGTATTTTCTCTAGTTTACACAAGAATTCTGCAGAATAAGTAGTGTGCCATCATTTATCAGATAGAAAAATTGAGGCACAGGTAAGTTAAATAATATGCCCAAATCCATTAAAGTAAATGATGTTAGTGACGAAATTTAAACCCAGCTCGTTCTGATTTCCTTCCTACTCTATTATTTCATCACAATATTTATTCCCTGACATTATTTCACAAGTAACTTTATATGAAAGCAAAAAAATACATAAATTGAAAAAAACTATTAGGTGAAAATTACTAAATGAA